>NW_008610114.1:0-5196 GCF_000691845.1 Merops nubicus
TTCAGCACTTTTGTGCAAGTATACATGAGGAAAGTGATGTAGTGGCAACAGGCAAGATAACAGCTTCTATTTCCAGTGGCCTGCACCACTCCAAAATAAACCATCAATACCTCTGAAAACAGTAATGCCACGTGAGAGTTCTTATCCAGCTTTAGCAATAACCAAAAGCAATTCTCCTGTTATAGGTTATATCATCCACCCAAAACAGGAACCATACTGTGAACCTCTCAAAAGATTTTGTGTCTCCACCTTTCAAGACATTTGACTCTCTCAGGGAGTCAAATGCAAAAACTTACTGCTTAACATGAATCAGATGTTTTTCTACGTTTTCATTTGCTCTCCTATGCTCACATGCCAGAAGATTCAAGTGAGAGAAATCTGAAAAGAAAAGAGACCCTATAACATGCAATTTTTTACTACAGAGGGTTTAATACAATGATGTTTAGAAGCACTGTAAAGTACTTTCTGCTTTATTAGAGTGCCCTAATAGCTACATGTTTTACCAATAGGTGGCACCAACACTAGTTAAACCAAGTGTAAAGAGCCCTGTCCTAGCTGAGGAACAACCTCTCCAGGACAACCTCCCTGTGCGCCAGCATGAAGTGTATACTTTGGTATCACCAGATAAAACAGTAAAAGAAGTCAGGCAACTGTACCTCATATGAGAAGTCATCAATCTGAAACCTGGTCCTCGGGCTACTCATCCTTTAATAATAAGCACTTCATCTTTTTACAAACAAAATAATTTTGGTCAGTTTGAGAGACTTAAATATGTCTCCTCAACCAACAGCAAAGGCACACAATCCTGCTCAGGCATATTTATAGTTCGTCATGTACTTGCACAACACTCACTTTGCCTAGCTGGTGGCTAAGCACTCACTGCTGCCGAGCAGTGGCCGCTGCTGCTGTACCAAGTGCTCCCCGGGTGGGTGGCTGTACCTTTGCCTACTGAAAACGCTGCCTCAGGAAGCTCCCGAGGCTGAGACTGTACCCACGCGCACGTTAGTCACTTGCTCTACTCTCATCGTCTGAGACTGGATATCAGTCTCAACAGGCTGCTGGCCAGTCAAAAGTTCAGCGGCTCTAGCTGAGCACCTGGACACCAAAGAAGCAGTTACATTTTCAGGAGCCAACTTTGCCCCAGGAAGAAGGAAACAGCTACCAATAAGACTCTTTCGCCAGGCTGAAATCAAAGCTAAGAGATGCCCGTGACACAAACAGCAGGAGCTCATGTGCTAGCAAGAAAGGGGAGACTGTCATATACGTTAGACACCCATGCTCACACACGTTATCATGGGTATGCAGCAGGTACTGGGGGAACAGATTAAGAAGGGAAAGATGGAATGAGATTTTGCAAACATGCTTCTGTTTTACATAAAGCTTACATTTAGTTATTCACCATGAAATCCAGCTACTGCAAGGGTAGCACTATGCTGTGCCATCAAGAAAGGGAAACATCAAACAGTGACGAGTAATGTGGTGGTCTGCTCTACAAGAGTTCAGCAACCTTTGTGTTAGCAGTGAGATGTGCTGGATTTTTTTTGTTGGCTTTGTTTTGTTTTAAGGAAGGTAAAACAGCTTTTTTGCCTTAAACTTTTCTTCCTGTATTTCAAGAACATGTTAGATTCATTACCCCATTAGAGGATGTCTCCACATACTTCAGGAAAAACAAGAAACAAAAAAGCCTTCAGACCTAGATTTCAATGCTTTAGGTAGTTCTCCTTAAAGGTTAATGTACATGGACTGAGCCTGAGAACTTTTGGCAGATGAAAACCTTAGCAGAATAACTCATCAGAAACCTGCCTTAAATTTGTGTGAACTATAATAAGATTGTATTGCATGCCTCTGGTGGACACAAAGTTCCATGTGTCATGCAAGAAAACATCACCTTTTTCTCCAGGCACAATGTGAATAATCATTTGCTATTTAATAAATAAAAAGTTTACCCACAAAATCCCCATGGGCTCATATAGCCAGCAATGGTAAACAACTCTTAAAATGACATTCAAAGTTGCCAGAGGACTAAGCTAATAATAAGAGCCAGCATCTTAACACGAAACCTCACTGCACCAGCTATTAAGATTTCTGTTGGATTTTTTAAAATACAGATAAAAGTCAAGAGCCCATAAAAATGCAGAACAAACTTCACCACAGAGTTAAGTGGAACTCGACAGACTCTGCCATAACAACTAGCAATAATCTTTTTGTATCTATTCTACAGTACCAGGCACTTGTAGCTTCAGAAAAACATCTTCTGCTCAGGGTTTGGAACTGTAGATAGTTAACTAAACTCAAGTGAGGCAGAGGAGAGCAAGACAGTAATTGATTGCAGGAACCTAAACTGTATAAAAATATTCCCCAAATCAATTCTTGTCACAACAAAGACCCATGGCAGCACAAATGGAAATGCAGGCTTAGCAAGATTGATTTTTCATAATGTACTGAGAGTTAACTTCGCTGCTCTCATTTTATTACTTTATGAAACAGGCTTTCCATTAAATTAACATTAATCTGAGAAATATTAATATCTTTCTGTAATGTACACTTGAGCAAAAATCAGTGCCTACTTTTTCTTTTGCCTTGGTTTGACACGAGCAGTTTATCCTACAGGAATGCACATCTAGCTCTACTTTAGAATGTGCACAAAAAGGTGTATCAGTGTTGACCACCTTATACTTTCAGGAACATTAGCACAGACCCTATTTAAACTCCTCAGATTGCCCAAAGATTCCTGTTGTCCCTGCCCCATAGCGTGTGTAATTTCTGTTTCTGCGTTTTTCATTAGACTCGAATCACTTTTAAAAGCTTTCCCCTGTGAGACAAGGAAGCAGAAAATGATTATTTTTTTTTTAACTTGACACACAGAGATTACCTGACAACCTAAAAGCAAGATCTTATAGATGTCTGTTTACAAACAAATTAATGTATATTGTCCATTGCCTTTATATTATGCTTTGATATACTTTAAGTGTATCTGTCCAAGCAAAAATTTGCTTGGTAATTTTGCCACACTTGAAGATATACCACGGTTTTGGTACATTTTGAAAAACATAAGAAGCAGTAGGTACAATAAATGTAAGTACAAATGTAAGATGCAGGTGCATTTTAAAAGGTGAATGCTGCCAAAACACTGCAGA
The DNA here is from genome assembly GCF_000691845.1 of Merops nubicus. Classification (NCBI taxonomy): domain Eukaryota; kingdom Metazoa; phylum Chordata; class Aves; order Coraciiformes; family Meropidae; genus Merops; species Merops nubicus. The sequence goes on from NW_008610114.1 coordinate 3,138, forward strand.
AGGATTTAGGAGCATTCTGTGTTACATCACAAAACCACAATACAATGAAGAGTCAAAATACAGCCTGACTGACAATTATGCTGTATCATCCCTTCTCTGTTTTGAAAGGAGAACAGACCGAGACTTTGAAAAACGTATTGAATGAAAAGGAAGAGGAAGAAAGGCTCTCAGACATACGAATCTGTAATGCCAAAAATCCTTGCTGCAGCAAGTTCTGAAAATAAATGCATCATAGATATGACCTTTCTCATGATCCATCAACTTAAATGAGGATGGGCTGGGGGTAGAATCATACCATGCGAGTTTCTGGAAGAATGAGATAAGTGAAACAAACTGAAACACTAAAGGCATAGCATTCCTAAAATCTGTCTAAAACAATCCCATACACACTGATTGCATATGTATGTCAGGAATTCAAACAACTTTTCAAAACGAAAACAACACATGTGACTTAACAAAATGGAATCTTACCTTTCTGCCTCTTCACTTGGGGAATATTGCTGATTGTGGTTGCCTGAACTATTTCCACTACAATTTGATACCTAATTTTAAAAACAGGATGGGATAAGGGTGAAGAGGGAGGAGAGAAAAGAAAGAAAACATGGTATTAATATTTTACAATGTATTCTTCATACAGCATGCTTAAGAATTAATAAAAACCGAAACACTTCCACCTCCTCCTCATCTGGCAACAGTCATTTCTCAGAATACCTTCAAACTAAGGAGCAGCGTGTATATGTAGTTTATCTTGAAACAAAAGGAAAACAGAACTAATAATAACACTACCCCCTTCTCTCAACTGCTGGCACTGCACACCTAGGTTATATTGTGTTCACTGAATATTGTTAAGTCCTGCTTTTAACATTAAATGTAAATTTCCTATAGGATGGTAGCGTACTACACTCCAAGAATAATTAAAGAATAATTAAAACCTGGTTATCTCCTAAAACTATAATGCAGATAATGGAAGACAGCTTGTGCAGCCAGCAAACTGAATCTTAAGTAAAACTGATCTTGTAGCCAAGAGACACCATGCACTCAGCAAAGAAAATGACTGCTAGTCAAATCTTTCATAGACATCAAAGCTCGGGTCGTAACAAGCACTCATCTCTCAGTGCACTTACCTGGGCATTTCTTAACACTGGTAATAAAAAGTATTCTAGTGAATTTAACTCATTCCTGTAGGAGTTCCCTAAACCGATCTGTCAACTCCTAGATGAAGGCTGAAGCCTCCTAGGAAGTCTGCTACTTCTGTAACTACTTACACTCTGTTTAAGAAAGGGTCTATGATCCTTAAAATATATTTGCCTTCTTCCACATATACTTCTTTCACCACCATTACTCATTTCCCCCCATTCTTCTTGCCTCCTATTACACTTTCAGGATTTTGATTGTCTTTGTCTCTTTGTATAGACATGCAATTTTACACATGCAGCATATGCTCACTTCCAACTACACTTCCAGAGTTTTTCTTACATTTTCCTGCAGTAATCTATTCTGCCCAACTCCTCCAATTACCAAGCTGAAACCTGAGAATCTGTCTGCAAAGCTTTAATTTTTCTAATCCTATTTCCTTTCGCCATTACTGTATCTTCATTGTTTCCATCCACCATCACAGTTGTTGCCCAGTCCCCCAGAAGAAAGACAGCTCCATAGTGAGGGTAGGTATTTTGGCATGTAGAAGTCCCATGGTTAAACTCCTGCTCAGACACAGACTTCCCAAATGATTCTGGGCAACTCACTTGGACTTTTGGTGCCTTGATTATGTCTATAAATGTGTTATAAACAACACTAATTCACCTCACTCAGGTGTTGTAACTGTGGACATCATGAATTCATCAAACATGATACAGACAAATAAGTAAATACTGCACATCATCAGAGAACCACCTAATGGCTTAGGTTGGAAGGGACCCAAGAGATCATCTAATGCAACCTCCCTGCCATGGGCAGGGACGCCTCTCAGCTAGACTAGGTTGCTCAAGGCCTCATCCAACCTGGCCTTGAACACCTCCAGGGAGGGGGCATCCACAACCTCTTTGGGCAATCTACTCCAGAG
>NW_008610114.1:5227-44564 GCF_000691845.1 Merops nubicus
TGCTGAAGAAATTCCTAAGATCTAGTCCAAACCTACTCTCCTTCAGTTTAAAACCATTTTCCCTTGTCCTGTCACTGCACACTCTTTTGAAAAGTCCCTCTCCAGCCTTCCTGTAGCTTCCCTTCAGGTACTGGAAGGCAGTTATAAGATCCTCCTGGAGTCTTCTTCAGGCTGAACAATCCAAATGCTCTTAGCCTATCCTCATAGCAGAGATACTCCAGCCCCTGAATGATCTTTGTGGCCCTCCTCTGGACTTGTTCCAACAGATTTATGTTCCTTTTATGGTGGGGACACCAGCACTGCACACAGTATTTGAGGTAGGGTCTCACAAGGGCAGAGTAAAGGGGGAGAATCACCTCTCTTGATCTGCTGGCCACACCCCTCTTGATGGAGCCCAGGATGTGGTTGGCTGCCTGGGCTGCATGAGCGCACTGTTGGCTCGTGTTGAGCTTCTCATCAATGGAAGATAGTTTCCACTTCTACCCTGAAACTTCTTCTCCTTTCAAATTTACTCCAATTTGTTCACATTACTGGTTTTACATGTTTTAATTATCAATACTGTATTATTCTTTTGTTCTGTTCTTCATTATATTACCTTAAGTAAGGGAGATGCTTCAAGGCGCTCTTTAGCCTCTTCCTCTAAAGCACTGGGCTTTGGCTGTAACTACTCGGTGGGAGTGCTGCACAATTCTGCACCACAGAAATATCACCCTGGCTACACTGCCAGACCATGACCCTTTCTCCCTCAAAGTCTGTTCCAAATAATCTAGCCACTATACACTCTGCAGTGCCAGTGAGTGAACATCTAAGGAAGTTATAAATGCAATGTATTAATTTTATTTTCAAGAAGTGACCTGTACTTGATAAACTGAACCAACCATGGACTCACCCCTCTACATTACTTCTACCTTCCCACTCTTATCTCTTCCCTATTCTGTGTTATATTCATCACTTTCCCTCATTTCTTATGTAAAAGATGACAGAGGCAGTGATAATGGTCTTCCTTACCATGAATTCTGTAGTGACCTTTTGGTGCTAAACTAATAAAACAGAATAAATATAAGGTTAATCTTGAAAGCAGAATAAAAACTATCCAGCAGTTTATTTCCTTGTAACTGTTTATTCTCAGCTATGTCAACTCATCATGTCTTTTATCTCTAGTCTTCTGACAGCGAAGTAAATTTGTTTCACATATGACATGGAAGAAATAATCTTTTCTTCCTTATTTGTAGCAGACTTCTAGTTTATCCACACTAACTTAAATCTGAGGGGAAATGAAGGTGAAATTTTACTGTGTAACTTTCTTATTAAAAGAAATAGGGACAACACATTTTGTGGAAACTTGCTAAAACAGGAATAAAACTCAGCCTCCCTTCATGACCATCAACAATGAAGGTAAACTTTATAAAGAGTGACTTTGAAGGACTATACAATGGTCCCTTTAAAACAAAAAAAAAGAATGGATATCAGCAAATTACTTTTTATGAAGCCAAACATCAGCTCCCCAAATGTCCCTTATAAAAATTAAAGAGATGTTTCCACAAAGCAATAGAGACAAGTCGTGCGAAGAGTTAGCGACCCACTATAGATATTAATGAACCATGAATTTAAAAGTATGCCCAAAATTCATAGGTAGTTGCTGCATCACTTAAGTTCTAAAAATAAATCCATAAAAGCGATGCAGAAAATCAATACAATATTCCTTCTTACAGTAATGCTTCGAAGCAAGGAGAGAAAAAAAGATTTAGAAAACCCTAGTACCATACCAGCCTTTCAGGGAGAGCTATTTGCAAGGCAGGGAGCTGGTACACTGGCTTAGAAGGAGATCCAACACACACGGCCTCCCACTCTTTTCTGGTTTCCTGGCCAAGAGCAACAACACCCTTCACCCACAGTTTTCCACTGATCCAGATGGGGATTTTTCCCTACTTAACCCCTTAACAAATACCTGGTTGTAATCATAAGAAAGCCTAGCAAAATTTCATTAATTAAATCAGTCTGGAAGGATGGTTTATGGCACTTCTCTTCTTTAATGTTACAAGCATCAAGGAGCACTCAGGAGTCCAAGCCTTCTTGACTACAATCCATGAAGAGTCTGAGGAATTATCAGTGCCTCATGGCCTCTTTTGCTGAGCAACATATTTTATGTTTTAGTAAACAGATAGTAATTAATCTGCAAAGATAAAGCAGGGCAGAGATGTTTAAAAAAAAATAATCCCATACTAAAATACCCCAAACCACAAAAAAATACCATGAATTAGTTTCCTATGAACTGTAGTGTCTTGGGATAAATTTCCCTCAAAGCTAGGCCTACAGAGAAAATTGTTACTACTTTTATCTATTCTTTACCAAGATGTTACATGGCAGCAATAGGAGTAACAGGAGGCGGCCTATAACTCATGAATGCCATGGACTAGATAGAATAAAGGCCAAAAAAAATACTTCCAAATAAAACCAAGAAAAGGAACTTTTCATGAACAGAGTATTACTACCCAGAGTAGCATCTAACCTGGGAAACACGTACAACATGCCTGTAATTTACTTGTTTGTAGGCATTCTCTCCACTCCCACCACTCCAATGGACTCTGTGCTCCTCAGTGGTAACTGCACAATGTCTTGTTTCCTCCTCTTTAATTCCTTCTTTATAGATTTTCCTGTATTCACAACCTGAAATATCATTTAATTTGTTCATCTAAAATACCATTTTTTTTCCCCACCCATATAGGTACCAGTGCTTGGTTTTCTTGACATAAATCTGTACACTTTCACTGATAAATGATGAAAGCTTCGCAAAATATACTACATAACTGACATGACTACAGGTTGACCCAGCTCTGTCTAGGTGCTCTCACAGTGCTGGGGAACAAAATCTTCCCAGAGACTGGCTCTATACACAGGAAGGATGAGCACTGCCTCCAAAATCAAATACTATTTCTCTTTGAAAAGAAGATACATTTTCTCAGACATTTTCCATTCAAATACTGATCAGCTCAGGTTGATCAACATTATGTAGGGTGTAGAGGAACATATCTCAAGGTGATGGTATCTGAACTCCACAGGCTAGAAAGGAAAAACTTAAGTGCAGCCAAAACCACATTATTTCATAAAGCAAATTTGCTATCTGCTATTAGAGAACACAATTTAAAGTGACCTACCAGCTAAAAAGAGAGCACATTGAGCACTAATGTGCCTGAACAACAACAACAGAAGAGTCGAGTTTCTTTTGAAACAAACAGATCCATTAGTGTGATTATGCTAATAAAAATTATGTCAATTAGGTTTTAGGCAGAGTCTAAGAGACTAATTTCTGCTCTCGGGAAAAGCTAGAGTAAAGAGCAAATTTTACTGCAGATGAACAGTAAGTAGCCAAGCAACAAAATCATTTCACCATCACCTAAATACATTTTCCTATCTCAGAAATGCAAGTGGTTTCAGAATCAAAGAAAAGAACAAGAGAAACTAAGATGTTAATTATGCAGCCCACATACTGCATCTCAGCAAACCATCACTTGGTCTGATCCAACCAAGTCTAACAGAAGGTTTGTGTCACAACAGATCACAAAGTGCACCAAATGGGATCAATGTGCTTGTGTCTTTCAGATATCTCTGCAGCCATTTAGGAAGAGAGAAAGCTGACCTGCAGCAGCAACTGAAGGCAGTCAGGGAAGAGGGAAAATAAAAATACCAGTTCTGATTGGTGGTAACAGATTAGGACAAAAACTCTAGAAATGGCTTCAACCGTCCTTCAGAGCTTTTGTCTGCTCAACAAAACCAACTCAAAGACTTTTAGGGAGATACTACAATAGCACCTCTTCTCCCTGCTTCCCAGTCACTCACTCCTTAACCTTTTACTTACATCAGAAATCAGATGAGAAAAAGCTCAGCTATAAAGATAAGGCAAGCATAAACATCTTGTACTTGGGCAAGCAGGCTAGAGATCTAAGCAGTATCTCATGTTACAGTGAAAGATGGAAGGATAAAGAGATGATATTTTTGTGAGGGGTGGGAATTAATATTAAAATTGAGCAAGTGCTATTTGCATTAGAAAACAGAAACACCAAACAATCCCATGACATGTAAGAGCTCAGTGGGTTTTTTAGGGTCTTCTTCAGAGTTCATTAACATGTTTAAGAAGCATGCAATTGGGCAATGTCTTCCTGCAGCAGCCCAGGAAAACCTCTGATACAGTGGTAAAATGTGCTGGAACTCAAACCCCTCACATCACAGAATCACAGCAAGCTGTTCTGAAAGCCCAGCGTCCACAGGGTCACTACAGTTCACACTCACCAGACACCCATGGCCAGCCATGCTTCATAAAGATAATGAGGAGATAAGTAACCACATACTGATGGAAATTCAACAAATGGCATTACCTAACTCCACAGAGGCAAGCTGTAAAGAAGGGTCTGGTATGCTTTTCAACAGTACAGTCTTCTCCAATACACTACTGAATGGAATTTTTTAACATTTTCTGCCACTGAACTAAAGTGGTGACTATATCAGAGACTTAACAAATGTGGTGGTTTGTCATCCTTACTGTCTCTGCTTTATCAAAAGAAAAAAACAACTAAAACAATTTAAAACAAAACAAAAATCACAATTAATTCAAATCTCAGCAACGGGCTGGCATAAGAAGTGTGGGTTTTTTTGAAAGAGCTACAGTGAAACATTAAATACCTCAGTTGTTTCAGGAACTCAACATCGGAGCTGCTGTTAATGAGCTTGATGAACTCCTCATATGAAGGAGCATATGTGTAGTCCTTCTTCTGATGCTCATTCATCTGTTCTCTGTACTCCAGCTGGCTGAGTAGCATTCGGTTAATATAATCTGGATCACTCAGCAGTTCCACCACTGGTTTCAATACTAGAAAGGAAAAAATATTTTAAAACAAAATCCTTATGCTGACAAGTAACTGCTGTCCTTCAAAAGAAAAACTGCAGATAAAAGGCAAAAATAAACATAAGAGTTCATCAAAATCCAAGATGAGTCTTCTGGACTACATAGTACATTTGAGATTGGATGCACCTTCTCGATAAAACTGTTTATTTTTTGTATTAAAGAAACTGATGTACATTGAAAAAGCTGACCTCTACTTGGAAAATTCCAAGTGGGTTTGTTTTTTCTGCTGTGTCTTTTCAAGGCCATGACATTACAGCCACTATAAATGAAGATTCATGGTAAACTGAATCAGATAATCTACTTGAGACTTCTTAATTTCTGAATTAGACTTCAGTGACAAAAAATAACTAGTGTATTTATAATCAGATTAAAATGTAACTCATAGAACAAAAAGCAAAATAAAAAAAAACTCAATTAAAAAAACACACTGGATTACCTGAAGTCTAAAAAAAATTAAATCTGATATCATAAATCAGCTATAATCACATCCTTAAGTCTATGGATTCTACCTATCTGAATAAAATATAAAAGCCCAGAATTATTCATATAATCACTAAAATAATGCCATGGAAGACTACAAAAGTGTTCCTCTATGAAAAAATAGAAGAACGGAATAGATAAACTGTGTTTTATCCTGAAAAACTGCTAAATAGTCTGGCATCCAGTCAAGGGAGTCAAGTAAGTATATTCCTAAAAACAAGTATATAAAGTGTCTTACTGGTTATCACAGAAATTTCAGAATTTAAAAGCAGAGCATCAACACTTATACATAATTAACTCTGTAATTACTAATACTGTACAGACAAAAGTGGTTAATCAGCTCTGATTTTTGATCTACCTTTTGTTGCAAGTATTTCTGCAAGGACTATGCGCAAGCTGACTGACTGGACATCCTTTGAGGGCAGGAGACAATACACCAGAATTTGAGAACATTTTTGCAGGAATCTTACTTCTTCATCAGAGCTCCTCAAGCATGGGTGCAGCAAAAAAGGTCTCGGTGGATCTTCCTGCCTAAGTGGCGGGGAGTTGTAGAGAAAGAAAGGAAAAAAGAGAGAACTCACATACCATTTGTATCATGATTACTCTCTATTTGATAAAATATATAAAATCCAGTATTAGCCAAGCAACTTGAGTAAAGAAAAACTTTGAACCATTTTTTTTTAAATCCTGCTTATTTTTCTTAAGATACATTTCCATATTCCTTTGTCCAGTCAAGGTTTTCACCTGCCAAAAATAGAAATACAGCATTTTAAAACTGCATCAAATAGAGACAACCTAGCAAGTAGGAGGAAAAAAGTTTCTCTGAATAAATAAAGTTGTTCTACCACTACACTTAAAGTGAAATCTTGTCAAGTTTTTCAGAATAATCAAAAAGACAACCTCAAGAAGGAAATACAATCTTGTAGAGCAAACTAATTGTAGATCTCAAACTTTAAGCAAAGGATTTGTGATGATATGTAGTTTGAGAAACAGGTCCACCTCTTAGATACTGATGTTACTATCTTTCCTTTGTTACTGGCAAATACATGTCTGTACATAACTGGCCTGTTTGACCTGACCTTTCCTAGAACAAGAGTTTTTAACTTGTGGCTTGCAGGCCACATGATATATGCTATGTTCTATGCACTAACAGACTTGGTATTATTAGCCCATCTACACTGTAAATGAAGAATGAACTGACTCCTAAAGCACAAAGAAACATGGCTAGACAAGTCCCCTCTGTAGTTCAGCAAGCAAGAACCAACCATACTGTTAACAGTGTCAACAGGATATGCAAAGCATGACACTGCAGGAGCTCAGTGTGTGTGCAACCCCACCTTTGGGACAATACCTCTGTGGGCAGCATTCTCACCCCAAAGACAGTGAGTGGCCCTGGAGTTTAGGCTCTGCTCAGTCTAATAGGTCTGAACCTGTATCTTCCAAGTTCCACCTGAGTCACCTCTCAGCCAGATCACAGATTTGGCTACATCAAGTAACATCACTTGCTTGGATTTGAGCATCTCAGGCATGCAGAGATCACAGAACCACTTGGAGAAGAGACAAGAAAACCTGCTTTGAGCCAAGTTCTTTGATCAGCAGGCTGAAGCTGGGTTATATACTGGTAAATCACTGCAGACTCAAAAAAAAAAAAAAGTCACACCCAAACCAAGCAAACAAAAAACCCCACAACACAAAACCAAATAACGACTAAGGAATAAAGTCAGTTTTCTTCTGTCATCTTAAATGCTTCAGAAGCCATCTCACCTGCCTTCAATGGAGTCAGATCCTTGCCTTTGGCTAACTCTGGTTCAGCTTCAAGAAGGAACAGGAGAATACTCTCAGCCAGAACTGCTCTCATCCTGCTGAGGAAGGCATTCACTATCATCTGTTCACTAACTGTAAGGGTTATGCAAGCTGGATACTAATGGATGGAGGAAACCCAAAATTTCTTGCTGGTTTCACTTTGAACTTGGTGAAAGAATTAGCCTCCCAACTTAAAGTACCTCGGGCCTGGAGCTAGGACAGGTACAGTGTGCTATACTATACAGTAACGTATTACACTAATGCACTCCTTTTCCTGCCACTGTACAGGTACACAGGTCCTGGCAATCACAGTAGGTGCACTCTGAGAAGACAGCAAGACAGGTTTTCAGAGTGATGAAGTGGTGGTTGTGCCTCTCCTGCAGCATGAAGCACTGGGTGGGCACTGAGTGCTACTGAACATGCACAGCAACGTGCTGCTGGATAAGCAAGTCCGTGACAGCACAGTCTGTGTTGTTTGCAGACTCCCCACAAACAGCTCTGAAAGAAACAGGGAGCAAACCTCCCCCACCTTGATTCTGTGCCCAGTCTGATCAGTTCACCTCTTCACACGTGCCTATCCTTCTCTGGGCTTCTCAAAACATGTTTGATTGGACATGCCAAGGGAAGTCCTTAGTGCAGGTCACAGCAGCACCTTTCCTTTATATAAAAACAGCTGTAGAAGCAGAGACAAGGTGTTGCAGCAGTTATTTCACAGCCACATGCCTGACGTGCACCAATCACAGATTTACAGTTTTACAGCAAGGTGACCATGTCAGTGGTTACAGCAACACAGACAGTGTCGCTTGAGAGGTGCCACAGTAATTTCCAAAGGCAGCCAGGACTGGTCTTCACTGGAAACCCCCAAGGTGTTACAAAGGCTCAGATCTGTCATGTCTCATACCTGTACCTTCTCCCATCACCTGTAATGTCTGCTTCCTTCCCAGAACTGGAGGATGCTGTCCTGGTTACAGTCAACTGACTGTTAGTCACAGTGCTGCTTCAAGTCCACTGTCTCTATGTGAGAAAGTGACCAAGAACTGTATATAGGCAAACCAAAAGTTTTCAGTTCAACACTGCTATATGGCCACTAGTGAAAGGCAACGTTGTGTAATAACCGATTTTTGCTAGTTAGTCCAGGAGGGAGCAACTATGTTGGAATAGTAACACTAGTCTAACAAATAACTCTAATTCTGTTCTAGTAATACAAGTAATTTGCCTCAAGGTGACCAAAATGAGGTTTTAAATTAATTTTCAAAACAACAGGAATGTAAAAATGACATTTGGTTTCAGTTTGACTGAAGCCTCTTACTTAATCCCATATGAAATGTTTTGTTTTCAAATATGGATCATGGAGGGGGTTTCAATTATTACTTGTAAGACAAATTTCAAAACAAGTCCCTTGGAACAGCTTGGATGCAAATACTCTGTTCTTCTCAGGAGCAGTGGTTTATGAAAATGTGTATGCTTCATTATCAGCCAGCGCAGGTCGTGCAGCTGACTGAGCTCAGAAAGCTGTTTATCTTGTTCTGATAGAATCTTTTATCTCTGGCAGCCAAATACCTAGCTGTTCTCCTCTGTGTGTTTCCATTCCTCTCGCATGCTCCAGACACATCCTACAGCCTTCTCTACACTGCATCAAACGTTCCCCATCACATGCTCTCCCTAAAGGCTTTCATTGTTTATCCAAAACCAGACACATCCCTGGTAGACAGAAAGTCTGGGTCGTTCATGTACAGCCACCTCTTATTGGGGAAGTAAAGTCTTGCTTTTCTGGACAGGCTGGCACACCCAAAGTCAGCCTCTTAGAAACACAGCCAGAAGCATATGCAAAATCCTGGCAAACAGGATGACTTACACCAAAGATAGTTGGCTAGAAGCAAACTAAACTGATTCCTGTCTATTAGCAACAATGACACAGAGTTACAGCTGAAACCAAGCAGTGATGGCTCTTTTGCCTTTGAACACACAAGCCCCATCCTTTTTGGACACTCTTACCTTACTTGTGTGACATCCCACATAGTGATTAGATCAACTATACTTTCAGAACATGTGCAGAGGAGAAAACAGAGCCATAATGCTGACATATAACGTCACTAAATTGAGATTAGTCTTCTTTGCCTCTAATATCTCTCTGTAAGTCTCTTGAGGAATGCCTGTCTGTTTGGGACTGCAAACACCCAGGAGCATTAACTGCACTTACACTATTATCCATGCAAGAGAAGTTATTTCTCAGAATCTGTGTCTCCCTGTTGTACAAATCTAGTTACTCCCAGTCAACAGCCAATACACACAGCCTGGCTGAGCTGGACCTGTGCCAGGGCTTTTCTAACACACAGAACACAAATGAAAAATGGAACTGAACAAATAAGTAGTAAGGCAAATATTTGATTCTTACCCTTCTACTTTGTCTAATGTGTTCCTGCCTACAGGAATGCAAGGAGGGAGCAGAGCTGCATATTCCCCAGTTGACAGGACAATTAAGAAGAGTTTCAATTTTTCCGGAGTTTTCTCCATTACTTAAGACATGAATCTCTGGAAGACGGGTTCTTTAATTGTTTTCCTAGCTTAACTGTACCTAAAGTGTGATCTCAGAAGCAAAAGGCACAAGACCCCACCAGATATTTATAAGAATAGAGGAACAAAGTCTTCATGAAATTCAGCTTTAAACAAGTCTTGCATATCTGTGCCAAACAGTTGTGTCAATAAATCCTGCAGTTTTCATTCCTGTTGGGGCAAGAGAAAAAGGGGAGACTGAAAGCAAGAGAGGAACCTTGTGGGGGAGGCTTAACAGCTACAAAATATATCAGTATGCAAAAGGTGAAACAGACTAGACAAGCCATCCAGGCTTATATCCTCCTTTGCATTTACACATGAAGCACTACTTTTCTGTTTGCCTCAATATAACCATCAAGGAGCTTGGAGGAAAAATGCAGTGTGTGTCAATGGAATGTCTGCCCAGAAAACAGCATTTCTTATACCACAGGCTGATATTCTTTACTGATACCCACTGAAAAAAAAAAAAAAAAAAAACGTCTGCCCAGAAAACAGCATTATACCACAGGCGGATATTCTTTACTGATACCCACTGGAAAAAAAAAAAGAAGAAGAAAAAAAAAAAAGAAAAAAGGAGCAGTAAGCAATCACAGAAGTATCAACACCGCTTGCTCACCCACCAAACCATGCCTCTTTACTATCCTGGAGTAGGAGCCAACATGTCCTGATCAGGCATATTCTTAAGGCTTGATATAAAACCTAAATCAGTGTGATCAAGAGTGAAGAAAGGCACTGTTCAGTTTTGCAGAGACCAGCAGGACAAGCAGAAACTGAACTGCAGTCCACATGCACGCACACAAAGCACGGTGCTGGTACATCTCATCAGTGTCAAAGATATTAAACACTATTAAATAACCCAGACAATAGCAGATGCATTATTTCTCTTCCTATACAATTTTGACCATGTGTTATTAGAACCTTGTGGTTGGATTTGCCAAACAAAAGATCACTTAGTAATCACAGAAAACTCTTAACTAAAACTGTGTGCAGATATTTTTAGAACGAGCTTTGAAAGCTCAGCCAATTATCCAAAAATTCTGAAGTAAACTGTGTGCAGTGAACTAATGCAAATGTGGTACTCTAGCAAACAGTTCCAAAACAGGCATGACACGAGCTTTGTAAACGAGACACATTTAATCTGCTTCAGACAATATAAAAACAATGGCAAGTGGCAAGTTAATTCATTTGTGTCTTCTTGAACAATCAAGACCAAAGCAATAGTGACATATATGGGTGTATCAAGATGCAGGTGACTTCAGTGGTTTAAAACAGCAGATGGAACTTCTGCTTTACACAGCATGCTACAGGTCACACCCCTCTTCACTCCCTGGTGAGCTACAAAGCCAGCCTTAATCTTCTGTAAGTTTGTTTTCTGTATTTTCACTTTATGAAATCTTTAAGCCTGCCCTGAATTTTTAACATTATCCAATGCTGTTTCATAGCATCAGAAAGCAACAGGATTACCTTCAGGTGCCCCTCACGGAACATCAGGCAGAGGTCTGTGAATACAGATCCATAGGCAAGGCCTGCCAAAGCCAATTCCTCTGTACCAGGTCTGTTCCAAGCAGTACTTTTCTTTGGGACTAAACTGGCACCTGTTGTAACTACCCCCTGCTCTGAGATTGCCTCAGTGCAATTACTGAACATGTACCCTCCCACCAAACATCCTCAGCACTAAGACTTTACCCTTTACTGATACAAACCTGCAAGTTCAACCAGCACTTTATAAAGGAAAGAAGAACAGCAGAGTTGCTTTGGCATTCATAAAACATTACCAATATTAAGGAAATATTGTTTCCTTCCCATATTATAACTATGCAACTCTGAGCCAGTATCAACACCTCTTTAACAATATTTCCTTGTTTCTCAGGAATGCAGGACCCACAGCAGCTACGTAATACTGGACTACCATCTGTGACTGTGCTTCCATGTTTCCCAATATAGGGAGTTCATTTAAATCTCTTTTCATTTAGGATCTACTCTAGATACCCACAGTTTTACTTAAGACCATCTGGTAACACCTTTCATTGTAAAGACTCATTACAGTCAGGAATATTAAAAGACTTGGTATTTGTGGTTGTGTATATGCTCCTGGCATGAAGCACTGTCTTTATTTTTATATAGTCTCCACCTTCATGATGGCATAGAAGAGCTTAAAAATAAATCCTGAAAGGGGTGAATAAAATTAAAAGCCAACCTCAAAGCTGTCATTTACAAAGCCCATGCAACTTGGGACTTTGCAGTTTTGGGATTAAAGAGCAAGAAACTGGTTCAAGAGCAAGAAACCACAAAATAAGTAAACTGATCAGGAGACATGCATGACCAGGAACTTCATGACGACAAACAAGATAAATGTCTGCTTTGAAAATAGGAAGCAAGCAAATAAATAAAACCACTCTGCCCCCAAAATCCAACCAGAGTCCTAAGAAAAACATTAAAAGCTCTACAGGAAATTATGTAAGGGTCTTTTCTCTTTAAATAAATAAATCACAAAATGTTCCCTTCAGCCTTCCTATTTCTTTAATTAGTCTTTCAAGAGAGTCTTGCAGAGTTACATTTAAGTCTCTCAATCAGTGCAATTGTGAGCTGAAGTGCACATGCAACTCACCGTGAATTACTTTAATCAGCACATTTTTCAACACTCACCACACACTTTCATTAAACTGATTCTGAGAACTACCAGAGCCACATGCAGGCTGCATCTCTTCACCTGTATTGCCCCTCAGATCCCTAAGCTTCTTGACAGTGCAGCAAAATCAAAACTGCTTGATCTATTTGAAGTTTCTAAGAATTAAAAGAAACAAAATCAGACATTTACAAGCCAGCATCATAAACACACATGAAAAATATACCTACTAAAAAGAAAAAAAAACCTTCTGAAAACAACACCAAGCCCAAAAAGCACAACAACAAAAAAAAAAAAGACAAAGCCAATACCAGAATTTCCACAGCTGCCATTTTTATCAAGATACATCAGCAAGTTCTATAAATCACTTTACCTAATATTTACTGTTAAGATAACCATATAATTTATACATGTCACAGTTACATCTTTCAGGAAATTGCATTTCACAAATTATGTTGGTAACAAACTGAAAGAAATGTATCAATGTCTTACAAGCTCTGTTATGACCACAGCAGTCCTAGGAGGTCAAAATGCTTATTGTGGTTTCTAGGTCATAACTGTTAACAGGAAACCCATATGTCCCACACTGAAGCTTGAAGGCGACAGTGAGCTCTGCACCTGATGCTACCCAGGAGTTAACTTCAATAACGTGCTCAGACCCTGTTTTTTTTTAACTTGTCTGTTCTCAGCACTTTCATACAGCTGCACCAATTGCAATGAACCTCTACAATTTCAGTCTAATCCTCTTAATACTCCTTTCCTGAGTGTGACAAGCAGTTCTTGGTATTCCTGGTTTGTGGGTGGCAAATGGAATTATAAAGGAAAAACAAGAACTGTGGGAGGTGTTCCTGCCTTGACAACTTGGATGCATCTGTAGGATTAACCAAGTTAAAACTCAAATGCTTGAATTGCCTTTGCATCAATCTGTTTTTCGCCAGTTTGTGGTGGCAGCACCTTTCATTTTTTACTGAGTATCACATCACACTACACACTGTAATCACACAAAAAAAACCCCCACAACTGTTATGTATCTGCAATTGTATCCACATTGGCCAAGAAAATTAAGAACTGAGTTGTCTTCTTTCCTTATCCTGTCAGTAGTACATAGAAAACAAAAGGAAATTATCAAAATATGGCAATATAAACTTAAATCCTAAAATTGCTTTTCATATTAACCATTTGAACAGAAATTTCCCCCATAGCACTTTCCCCTGTCACATTTTCCGAGACCTTTGAGACCTTAAATATGGATTCTGAATCAACACTGGGAGCAGCCTGCGGCCCCAAATCACCCATTTTTGTGAAGCTGTGACTTATTCTGCAAGTCCTGGCACACGTGCACACGCAAAAAAAAACACTTCAGAGCATCCCATCAGATGTCACATAGCAGTCAACTTGCTAGAAGCACCCTGCAACACCACATGTCCCTATTTTCAGAAACCAACTTGTCCTCTACCTCTGAGATCAATGTGCCCCATCTGCAGGCTGAAGACAAACTGAGAACACTTCCAACCAAAACACAGGTGGGGGAAATCAGTGTCACTGTGGCCTCTTCTCACTGAGATTTCTTCAAGAAGCACTGCTTGCTGCTTGTCAAAGGGTTCAAAAAGAGTCAAGGAATAACTGTCTTCAAATCCCATTTCCCTACTTATCTCATCTAGACAAACCTCATTTTGCCTACACTGTAGTTCAGAGACCACCAGCACAGGGTGTAATTACTACAGAACTATTAACTTCTGATAACTATCTGGTATAGTTATTCTCAGCCCACAGTAAGCTTAAGGGAACATCCTTTCACGTGGACAGATTTACAGAAAGACACTTACTATTTGTTTTCACTTATTTTAAGTCCTTCCAATACTGGCTGTGCATTTCATCCACAGGAACAGCTGCCTCTTGCTTTCAACAAACCTTACCTTGTTACCAGAGTAAGACCACACTCCTGGAAACAGGTAATTCTAGTCCCTCCAAAGTAAATGCCACCGGAGACAATGCTACACTTACATACCAACATGAACATTTCCAGCACTATACACCACCTTATTCAGCTCACGACCCATCCTTGATCACATAAAATGGCATTGCCAGTATTCAGCTTGCTTATATTCTGCTTAAAGTACCTACGGAAAGACACTTAAAGGAAGTATATAAAGAATGAAGGGATAAAAGCTGCTATAAAAAAAGAATGGCCCAATACGATCCCTCTTTACCCTACAGGATGCACTCAGCCTGTTACAAATGTGCTCTTTATTCTGTACAACGTAAGGGAAAAGTGCAGTGCCTTCTACCACTTAAATCCAAGGCTGAACTAGCACACACTGGGCACAGGGCAGTATCATATTCCATGTCTACACAAAGCAAAACGTACACCTAATACTAGGAATTAAACTGTTCCACATCTAAAATACTCTAAATTGCCATGAATTTTGTAACTGAAAAGTGGCAGGATCCTCTGGAGCTCCAGCTGGATGTCAAAATACACAGGTAATACAAAGCTGGGAGTTGTCTTGCCTACAGCTTGCATAGATCTGTGTCACCCCAGATAGTTCTGCTATAGTTAGAGGAGTGTCTCTGCCCTTATTTTACTTTGTAGAGCTGTCTAGCAGGCACAGCAAAGACAATCCCTGTTAAAGAAAACCGGGGATTGAAAAAAGAAAGGGAAAACAGACCTAATGACGCCAGGTTTCTCTCCCCCAGTTCTCTGCCTCCCACTGGCCAGTGTGGAAGTGGCCTCTCCTATTTTCATGCTCTCTCTCATTCAGGGACATGTTCCTCAGCTGTTGGCCCCTGCTGGGCATTTACCTTGAGCTGTTTACTACTAAGCAGAGTCTCACGATGATTAAGATCAGCCAGAGGGAAAGCAAGAGCAATGGGCAGGACTGTAGCACCCTTCCTCATTCTGAAGGGTCATGGCCTGCTGTCATCCCCTCAGACGTCCTGATCTATCAGATACCACAGGTTGGAGTTAGTGAAAGCAGAAAAGGGATTTCTGTGGCTGATATGCACCCAGTGACAACACAAGAACTTCACCCTGAAGACATCTCTGTCCTTGTGGGCACAGTTTCTTTATGTTACTTCAGTGGCTTTATCTGTTGTCATGTAGGAAAACGGAGACAAAACAGTTTGGGTGGCACCCCCTCTAGAGATGGTACAAGAGGTATTTAACACTTCTTAAGCCACCAGATAGACAAAATGCCCTTTGCCATCACACTGTAGTATCAACTCAGCAGGGTAAACGACATGAAATGCTCCAACAGGCATCACATCAGCAAAGATACCTCGTTCTAGTTAGTCTCTGTTCCACTGCACCATCCAAAACTGACTGGATGCATTATTAGAGACACAAAGGGAAACATGTGAATGCCAATTTAAATTTACTACTGTTTTGAAACTGTTGACAGAATGCAAAGGTAGATCAAGAAGATCTCTGTGTTCCTTACCTTAGGAAGAATTTTCTACATTTGAACTGTGGCAATACAGAAGTGACTCAAAGGCTTTCCAATAAACTCTTATCTTCCAAGATAGAAGTGACAAACTTTGCAGTGCAGCTTAAAATGTCAGCAAGTTCTAGCACAGTAAACTCCATAGCACTAGGCAATTTAGTACAAAATTCAAATTACTCCTACCACCACAAATTCCCTTAAAAAGCAAACAGTATCTCCATCTTTGGCTGTGCCACCAGGTTTATTACATGCATGCTCAGATCACTCAGCAGTACAAATTCAATCTGTAGCACATGAACACAATGTCACATTTCTGCTGAGCCAACACACATAGCATTTAAGCCCTCCCTCTGTCTGCCAAGAAAAGGTGAGCCCTGTGCAATTTCCATAAAGCTTCCTGGACCTGTTGAGTAAGTCTGGATTAGCAGCATGAATATATACTAGCTCTTCACATTTTGTCTCATGCAGCACTGTATCACTGATCTGTTAAAACCAGACCTCCCTCCTTGTGAATTCGCAGCCTTGCACCACACAAAAAAACAGTCAATGGGTCAAGTTTCAACCCATTAAAAAAAAAATCTACAGTTACAGATGTGGGGTTTGTTGGGTTTTTTTTTACGCCCCTATCACATTGACTCTTGACAGGATATGTTTCATTACCATGCTAATGCAGCCTACCTATCCAGCACTGACTAAGGTGCACTTACCAACAAAAGTGAAAAAGTTAATTGGAAAATACCCAAGAGAATTTATTTTAGCTCTACACAGTGGAAATAACAATCCAACAAAGACCTACAGAAAGTGGTCTTAATTTGCAGTAGATAGTGAACCTCATCAAGATAAAGCATTAATAATAGTAATTCTGCAGTTGTAGACTACAACCCCAGCTTCAAACAGGAAAAGACTGACACTGTAAAAATAAAAAAAGTCACAAACATCCTCATCCTTTAGCTGTTCAAATCAAACTCTTCTCAAAAGCAAGCACTTAGTAATTCTATTATTATAAATAATAAGACTGACACTGTAAAAATAAAAAAGTCACAAACATCCTCATCCTTTAGCTGTTCAAATCAAACTCTTCTCAAAAGCAAGCACTTTACTCCAATAAAGGGCAAGTGCAAGCATAGTGCATAAAAGTCAGGGAGCACACTCTGGAGTTTTACCTCACCAAGAGAATTCTACCACTTTCCAGAGCTGAAAGTAAGTAATACCTGGAATTCAAAGGAAGACCTACTGCAATGTGCATACAACTGAATTTCTTATTTTCTTGAATGTAACCACCCTTTAGTTTCTTGGTTTTATTTCCCACACATCAGGCTACATAAAGCTGGCATATACTACAAATACATTAAACCCATCTTCTGCTCCAGAACAGAAGTGTGAATGGCAACACATAGACTAATCACTTAGAGAAAAGTTGATCTTTCTTCTCTGAAGGGCTGTTAAAAATATGTGTATCTAACCGTAAGCAAAACAACTTCAGAGTATAAAATGTATAGTCTAAATCTGAAGGATCTAAATGTATTTCAATTAGGATAACTGAAATGAAGGTAATTTCAGACATAAGCCCAAATGCCATGCACAATTACACAAACTGTGCATTCAAATTTGTGAACTGAATAGGCCGAGTTCCCATCTGCAATTACGATTTGGGTGCAACTCTAATATTCAGTAGACAGCTAACCTTTTTAAGTGGACAAAGAGAGCCTTGCCAAAAAGGAAATTCATAGAATTAGCAAGATAACCTAAAGAGAGAAAGAAAATCCAGCCAACAATTTTTCCAGTAGAAAAATCTTGTTACTGCAGGACAGGCCACTTACAGATACTGCAAGGATTTGCCTCCCAAGGCTAGAAGAAATGGAAAACTGAAAGGAATTAACCTTGGCGCTATTTTGGAAAGGAACAAATAACTATGTTCTTGTCTGTTGACTGCTCTGACAGCGCCTCACCTCTCCCTTGCGGGTTCACCCTATCTGCAGGAACTGCTCACCCTGCCCACCTCCTGCCGTGAGCAAAGGATTCAGGGTGAAACAGAAACAGCAGCAAATCCAAAGTGAGAAAAAGGAGGACAAGTGTTTCCTTCCACAGGTCATACAGATGCCCTGAAGCATCTATAAAACTAGTAATCAGCTGGAACTGTTTTTTTCATCAGTTGCCTACAAAGGCATTACGCTGTTCATTACTTTGATACAGCACATCTGAAAGCAAAAAGAGAAGCAGGAAATTAAAACAAAATGCAGAGTTTTGTTTTTACCTGGCAGTGGCTCCTTTAAGGTCACAGAAGTGCGAGAGTAAAGCTTTCACTACATCATTGCAGACAACTTTAACTACATCAATGTGACTCAGCCTCTGTCGCAGCTGCTTGGCAATCTCCCAGAAGTCTTCAGATAGCAGCTGGTAGAGCTGCCCTTCATCTCTGCTGAGTTGCCCATACCAGGACAGGATGTAATCTCTATAGCTGTAGTCAAACACTGAAAGGAGAAACGAAACAATAAATAGCAAAAACTGCAGAAGGGGAAGGCACATCAAGATAGGAAAAACATAATCCTCCACCCTGCTCCTCAAAAATTAGATGGGTAATAGGTTCCTGATCTTCTTCTTTTGGTTTTGAACCCTTGCCAAAGAAGTAAGGTTGGTGGAGTAACAGAAATCTGCACCTAAACAGGTTACTGGAGGTTACTTTGCAAAGTAAAGCCTCTAAGTGGATTTGCTCAGACAGTGAGGTTCCTAGCTACACAGAAACCTCAAACTAATACCTGCCTCCCAACAGTGAATTTGCCTATTCAAACTATTGTATAATATGAATGTGTCAAGGCTGTTACAGACCAAAACCAGCCTTCTTTACACAGGAATCCAATCTCCACCCCAAAGTCACAGGCAAAAGAGGAGGTGATAAGACTTTTGGATTTCAAAAGACGTACGCAATACTTAACAACACTGCAGCAAGTACGTTATAGGATCAGAAGAGCTAGAGATAAGAAAGAACAAGCAGATTAGTGAGACAGCATAAACTTCTAAAACGACAAGGTATTCCAAACTATATCTACAAGCAATAGCCAAGACTACTGTAACAGCAAGGCCCATGGCAACACCATCTTCTACCACTCTGACTTTTCTTTTTGACTGTATTTGTGTGCTGCTAGTTTTACTGGTGTTTCACTACAGCAGATGTTCCTTGAGGTTTAGGAGGGAGCAGGATATGTTCAGGGAGCACACCTGAACCATGTTTAATCAATACAAGAAGATGGGGAAAAAGCTGGGGTGGAAGGAGGAATTATGTTTGTATCCACCAGAGGGATAACTGAACAAGACCAGGGAAAATAACTCACCTGCCTAATACCTGAGAAGCTTCTTTATCAAACATACTGATTTCAGACTTTTGATATCAAAAGTATATCACATTTGACATCGTAAGCCCATGGTGCAAAGTAATGCAACTCCATGACTTCTTAATTTTTACTTTGATAGAAGTTGTTCATTTGGCAGCTTAGTAAACTATAAAAAGCTCCATACCACTGTGACAATCAATTAGTAACATACTAATAGCAGACCAACTTAAGCTGAATAATTCTGCCTGCCTGAAATATTAGCAGAACTCATCTAACATCACCTTGTTAAAAACATTTCAAAAGAAAAGGCTAAAACTGATAAAAGTTTCTAGTCAGATGTTCCATAAATCAATCTCCTCAGGTTTATAAAGAAACCAAGTCACTTCCCCTGAGTGTGATGAAACACATAGTTAAAATCCTTTTGCTAAGTCATTTCAAGGCTTTAAAATTAATTATTCAGAAAATTGTTTCAATAAATAGAAGTTTTGATTTTTTTTTTCTGATCCAGGAGAGGAAAAACAAGTATGCAGAACCATACTGCAGGAGAGAAACTTCCAATGTTGAAATATATCAAATTTCATTACTTCTTTAAAATAGAAGAAATCATATTTTATTGAAAACTGTCACCCAGAAGTACTACAAAGTAAAAAAAAAAAAAGTTATAAAAGGTAGTGGTCTTCTGATAAGCAAGCTGAGGAATAATCCTTCACTACCCCAAAGAGCAAATGGGAATAGCAATTTAAAGAATGAAGATCATTACTTATCTCAAGTCTACTATCACAAAATACATTTTAAGTATCTATTTTTCCACTGCTGTCCCCATGTCCTTCTGCAATCACCTTTTTCTTATTGCTTGATTCTCTCCTCTGTTGCAGTACCTGAAATGCTGTGGAAAGCTGACAACAGCACAGGTTCTTTTCAGCTACTCTGCAGAGACATTATTTCTCAAGCGCGTTCGTAACATTCCACTCTGGTATTTGTTTTCCTCATCCCTGGCAGATAATGACTTGTTCAGATTTTCATAGAGACATGCTCTCAACCCTTTCCCAGGGTGCAAAGTAGCATATTTCTTCACCATCTTTCGCCTAGGAAGCCACGTCACGGTATAGAGTGGTGGCTCCTACAGACACTTATTAGACAGAACTCTTCAAAATAAAGAATACGAAACTAAAACTTGTTTCTTGATCCTTTAGACTACATCCTCTTTCATAACATGTATCTATTTCCACCGACCCCTAATTTATAACTGTATTTTTAGGCAATTCCTCTCCAAAATGAGCCAAGTTCCTATTTTACAACACCTTCACTGTCACACTTGATGTTAAATGTCTGTGCTCTGGTAAAGCACAACATTCAAATATATAATAATGTTAATTAATAAATTATTATGAGCGTGCAACCCTTGCAACTTTACCACATTCCTTGCTGAAATACCTGAAGCAAGATCTGTCATGGTGGGAAGACTTAGGCATAGTAAAGTAATGGCACAGTTCTTCATCTAGGTGTATCAACATGAAAGAACCAAGAAATCTAGTGACAATATCAAAACTAAAGACAAGAGATGAAGAATCATCACCAAAAATTAAGCTATGCAAGTGTGACATCCTCCACTTGTGCTTCAATCTGCTGGTTAGTTTCTACACCTTAGACTGCGCCACTTTAAATCGTATTTTCCTACACCTACCTTTTGTAACTCTTCCTTCACCTGCTTTGTATAGATCCAAGCCCCTAGCTGTACTAATCTGATTAAAAGTGAATGCATGAACGTGAAGATGAGCCTCTTCAATTAGACTATAAACTAAAAGTGTTGGGAGTAGAGAGCCAGACACTTGAGTGGAGAGTTAGTGAGGAAACCCCTCCAGACTTTCTTCATTCCTAACACATCTACAGTAACTGCTATCCTTTATTCTTCAACATTAATTCATTCAGAGTTTCGGCAGCACCACAAGAGTCAGCAGTTCAGACTGTCTGATATGAAGCTCTGCAAACTGCAGATTTGAAACCAGTTGTTATGTTGCTAAGATTAATTACCAAACTTTATGAAAAATATCCCAGAAACCTGAATAACAAGGAGTAAATGCCTGCACCAAAAAAAAACAGACCAAAGTATTCTCCCTATGCAAATGCAGACAGAGACTTCCAAGTTTTGAACAAGTAGTAAAAATCCTTCCGTGAAAACACTGGAGAGATCAGAACCATTACATTAAGTTAATACTAAATCCCAAATTCTCCTGTGGCTGTATGAACAACAGAAGAGAAGGTATAAGGACAACAGTGTCTTGAGTTATTCTACAACAGTGAGCACCACCACGTGTAGAATAGAAATGCAGCATTAATACGAATTGTGTTAAAATCCTGCATCAGGAAACCACCACCAAACTGCCAAGAAGCATTATTATAATGCTGTGCTACTACAGCACTAGATTTAACATGCATGATACGGTTATACTACGATATACTTGAAGAAAAATACTTTCGATAAAAATTTAATGGAAAAAGATGACAGACTATACCACCACTAAATACCTGGCAAAGAAATGTTCCATAAATGTTAAATACTTAGCTATTTATTACAGCTACTACTTTTTCTCCCTGCCAAAAGCCAATACAGTCAACAAAACAGCACAACAAAAAAAAAAGTCTTACCTTCATCCTCGAAAAATCAAACTAAAAGTCCCTATATTGAACTTTCTAAAAACTACTAATAAATACTCTAAATGTGCAAACCTATCATTTCCAAGGCATTAATTTTTAAATTTAAAGAAATAAAAGCCATTATTCACTTACTGTAGATCTTATTTTGTTTTCGCTATACAATACAAATTAAGATAATGAGGTTTTATACTCAGCATTATCTTTGTTTATTGAGGTTTTTCATGGCCATTCAATCTTTACCTAGATGCTGGTGTTAAAGGCTGGCAAACGCTGTGCAAACGCCCAGACTTCAGTGACTGTAAACCTGTCCCAGTCACCAGCAAAAGCAACTGACAGACTTCAGTTCTCTGTTAAAGTTTGTGCTTGGAAAAACACTACCACTTCTTGCTTTACTTGCATTTTACAACATTGAAAAAACTATGAGACTGACCTGTTTAGTAGACTAGAAGTTGTTATCATTGTGCATAGATAGTAATCCTCACATAAAAGGGATCATACCCTGACAGTCTCCCATTTCACCACATTGGTTTATTTTTATTAAAATTTTCTTGACATCTGCTTCTTTAATAACAATTATGAACGTGCAGAAAAAAAACAAGGAAAATTCCAGATATATAAACAATAGAGAAAAATGTGTTCAAAGTACCTAGAAAATGCATTAAAAAAAACCAAATCAGACAACTTTCTGTTCAAACAGCTTTGCCCATTCACCCATTGCCAAGAGTTCTTAGCTCCAAGTGTTCTCTACAGTAGCAGAGAGAACATGAATCCAAATTAAGTCTTGCTCATATTTTGGACCCAAGCAGCTTTTTTTTTGAGAGAGAGAGCTGTGGAAGAAAAAAAAGAATATAGCTTTTCAAATAGAGAGTGGCAGAAGCTATAGCAAACTTTTTTTCTAAACATCAATGTGTGGATCTTAAGTTGGGAAATGAGATCAACTGGGAAGAAACTTCTGCAAAGGGAAGTCCTGCCTTACATCCCTGACAAGGTTCTTCTAAGGCACCAAAAAGAACAGAGACAGGCAAAATCTGACCTACAATCCAATTAAATTCTAAAAATATTTCCAAACAAGTTTACTTTAAACATATAGTTGAAGGAAGATAAGCCACAATAAAAGAAGAGATTGCTCTCTGGCATGAAATATTTTTAAGAGTCCAGAAATAGAGGATATGAATAAATAGTCAATTTTCACAGCAGAAGAACTTCACCAGTGGAGTTCTGCTGCAACCGGTGCTACAGCCTGTGCTGTTTTACTCAGAAATGATCCAGTAAAGCAGGTAAGTAATATGGAGACCAATTTTCCTGGAGCAGCTGGCACAGTAGAGACAAAGACTGACTGTGAAGAACCACAAAAAGACCACAGGGTATGGGGCAATAAAATGGAAGATGAAATTCAGCTCCTGAGAGACCACATACACACATGGTAGATAAACCTACTGACATCCACAGCCCTTAGTCCAAACAGTACACTGTGCAATAGCAGCACAAGTCTGACTGAGCACAGTCTCTCTTAAGAAACCTGTTCCTGAACTACCATATGGTATGGGCTGAAAACATGAATTTACCAGATAAGCGAACTTATTTGTAAAAGTGGGACATCTTTTCTCTGCATAAGGCAAATGAAGGGCAAAACAGAATCAAATCAATTTATCAAGAAAAAGCATGAAAAAATACTGGAAAAGCCCACATTGTAGTGTTAGTCACTCAAGCACTACTAGTTGAAAAAGGGACTCAGGGATTTAAGATTAAAAGTCCTCCTCTTTCTGTCATAATCAGCAAGAAAAATCTTTTTATAACATTGCACTTGTTCTGTTTTGAGCACTTAGATTTCATAAAACACACCACAGAGCAGCAAGGCCAATTCACAGCTTTCCCCTACTTTGTATCTGCAGCTTATGCAAGTATACTATAATGAAGAATGTGACAGCACTCTGAAGCACTGTCCTTTTATACTACTCTGTTGTCAGTGGGACATAGGAAAGAAGTTTAGAACTGAGCTGCTAGACACCATAAGAAGAAATTCCTTTTTGGTGTTGCGTAGTGACAAAGATTGTAGAAAGACAGTTCCCAACAACTCTGCTCAGTGGCTTTGGCAAGACCAGAAGCTATCCAGGACACGGGCAACTATTATCAGCCCAATGACCATCACAGAAAAACTAAGCACCACAATGTTGTTAAGTGTATGAAATAGGAATGCAAACAACTCCTTCAGTTAAAACCGAGGATGATCACTGATACCTATCCTTCCAACTACATTAATAGACAGTAACGAAAGCCATCAGAAAAAACACAGTAAAGCAAGTGCCAATTTGCCAAGGGAGACTGAGCACAGAACCTCAGGAGAGCTACTCTAAGCCCAGAGAGAGAAGCCCACGCTGGCTGTAACAGCACCAAAAGCATGATATGGCTCACAGTCAACAGGCAATTCTTGAGGGGTGCAAGCTAGCAACTAACAGTAAAACCTAGGCAAACTTCATTATACAGATGATGAAAAACACATGAAGAAGTCAGAATCAAGCAAAGGACTGACTCTTCATAACCAGCAATAGCATTTCTGAAATCAGATGATGCTGGCTCCTCCGAAAATGTTATCCTTGCATCTCTAAGGTAAAATAAAGAGAAGTAAAATCTGATTAAAACAACACTGCAAAACCCCATTGACTGTGATAATCTGACAACACCTACTCAAAACCTCAAATGGCAGTAGCAGTCTGAACTGGTCTCCAAGAATAAAACTTCATGAGAATGGAAAGTCTCCTAACTAAATGAATGGGATCCTTTAAAACCGTTTTGTTAGATCTAGACAGCAAGAAATTGGCAAAAATTCCCAGGATTTACAAACACTTTAATCCTCATGAATGTAAGATTGATTAGCATTAGAGTATGGCACTAATGAAACAGCAACACAGACAATGTATTTAATAGCATTAGTTCTAAAGTTTTATTTAACTTTAAAAAAGCATTCATAACATCAAGACAACTACAAAGTTTAGAGGTCAAGGAACATGTCCTGCTCATTTTCAGACTGACCATTTCACTTCAATAAAGAAGTAAAATCTTTCTTTTTGGAATTCATTCCGTATCTCAAACTTAAGTTGACTCAGACACCTTCCAAAACCAAAAGCTTGCTTAAACCTACGTGTAGGAGTATCATCCTTGTCAACTGCATAACAGAGGAGAAGTTGGCTTTGTTAGTCACTGAGCCCTGGAAGAAATACAACCAAATCTGACAAGTTTGCTCTCCAAAATACAGAGTGAGAATGGAGGGTAAAAGCTATTCTGAAAAAGAAACAGCAGAAAGGCAAGTAAGCTGTCACAACAGAAGGTCCTCAACTCTGAAAAATGAGTCACTTAAATCCTGGTAACTTTCAGCCTTACTGAGTAAGGATGGACTCATGCATCCAACAGGATGATCTGCAGGATAAATGAAACCTTAGATGAAGACAGCTCTCATTTTTTTATAGACACATGAACTACTCCTATGTGCAAGTAACAGGACACAAGTGCAACACAACTGTCTTTCCCACAATAATCCACAATATCTGTTCTGTGTAGACATCCCCACTACCTTTGACTCCACGTCAATTATGTCAAGGCTTCATTTCAAACTCCAGTACAGGTTATCCAAAATGAAGTATGCATGTGAGAATACAGCAAATAACTTTTTAGTGTTTTTAGTGTTTGTCTCATACTTGTCACATTTAGACTACACTATTCTTTTCACATCATCAGGAATCCTATAATCTGACAGATTCCAGAGGAAAAGGGTACCTAAATACAAATTACGATACAATAGTTCACCTTCACAGAAACATAAAATAGTAGGTAAGGTGTTCTAATTTCACATTTTAGCTACACATCCTGCTAACAGCTACTCATAAAAATAACTTACAAAACGTTACACATCGCAAGAAGTTTTCAGATGACAGCCAACTCATTTTAAAGCAATGTTAATTTTAAAATACACTCTCCAGATGCAAAAAACGATAAGGAAAAAAAATGGTGCTACAAAGAAATCTTCAAGGAAAAAAATATTCAAAATTAGACAAAATAATTATAGAAGACTGAAGTGGCATCAAATTTTATAAACATATTTTAAAGTCTACAATACACAACTCTAAGTGTTTTCTTCTTATAACATGCAAGCCAGGTTTTTCCCCTCAAAAAATTATCTTTAAGCTTTAACCTAGTAACAAAAATCTTAAGTAGCAAAAAAAAAATTTTGCTTCAAACTGACACTATCTCAAGTTCTGCAATATTTCATATTATCAGGATTCAACCGGAAAAAAAAAAAAAGGATGCATGCAGAAGTAGTAGTTGTTCTGTACTTGAAAGAATTGTGAACAAGGTATTTTAAATCCCTATGACCATAGCTCACATTTTATAATCTAAAGCTCAGTGACTGTACTGGAGATCCACAGATTTCATACACTGTATCAGCCAGAAATACAAATGTTGATTTTAAATTCAGCTTTCATAGCAAGAATTGCACTAAATGAGAAGGCTCTTTGAAAGAGTCTACAGGATTTATCAGTTCAGGAAAACCCACCCAAAAATCTCTGAAGAGTTACCCTTTTGTTTTGTGCGCTATTAAGGATCCTATCTTAATATATTTATGTAAAAAACAGCCACAAAAATGACAAGGTATTAGTTAAATTGCAAAAACACCACCACATTACTTGCTACAGTGAATCTCTTTTAGAAGACCAAACCCTTGCACTACTACTTTGCATCAAGGAATAAAACATGGTCATACTCTACAATCCTGGAACATTGCACAGTTGTATTTTGCTAAAAGGACAAGAGATATTCAGAGTCTAATGTCCAACTTAAGACTCACCTTCTTTCAGTGCTTTATCCATGTTGTGAGAAATGACCACTCTCCTTGATTGGATCGAATCATGGCAGCTTCCAGACCAATTACTCTGAAATTAAAAGAGAACATTCATCACAAGAAGAAGGAATAAAACAAAATGACAGAAGAAATAGAACTGGAATTCAAGGTCATAGTACTATATAATTTGGGTCTTACATAATTATTGTCACCCCATATGATTAAAACAGATGAGTGTAAATTGTCTATGAGGTTATTATATATCATTCATTAACCACACATTAATACCCACTGTTGCATATTGTATGCTGCACCGCTTGCCAATTATCTTAAGGTTGGGGTTTCTGGTAGAAAGCAGCTGTATTCACTTGTAATTCAATGCATGCAGAATAGGACATGAATTTAATAAAAGAACTGGAATTTCCCTATTCAGCATATTCACAGCTTTTAAGATTGCCAAGAGATAGGTCAACTTCAAATATAATATCTTTACAGCCTATTGTCATGATAGACTTCACTTAGCCTCATAAACCACTTTTAAAATAAAAACAAAACCCTCAGATCCTCTGCACTAATTTCGGTTCACATTCTTTCAGGCTTCTTCCTCTGAAGAGACTTTTGGCCACTGCATTTTAAGGTGCTGTACTATACAAACATTTGTCTGTTTTGAAGTATTAGCTCCTGTAGTGTCCAAATAGGTGGGTGGACAGAGAAATACTTTTCAGTATATAGACAAAAAGCAGTGATTCATGCTGTCCTTCCATAGAAAGGAGTGTAATTCAAACCAGAAATAGAAATTGTCCCCGCTACCACTCATCTTACTGCACTCCCCTTGATGGAAGCTCAGACTCTCCTTGGTGAGGAGCCAGCATTTCATAAACATCCAAATCCCTCCAACATCCACCAAATAAAGAATAAGAAAGCAGATGGGGTTAAGTAAAAACACTCTTTAATAAAGGTAGTATGTAATTATTCCAGACGATTTCCAAATTATTTCCATTTTAGTGTAACTTTCCTTCCACTGCAGATACACGCACAGAGTCTAGTCTAAAGCATGTCCAATAGTACACAGAGAAAGGAGTCCAAGCACCACCCTAACAGTAAAATAAAGCTGCCCAGACTCTCTTGCACTTAACATACAGCATTGCCATGGCTATTTTCCAGACCTTGAGTGCTCTCCTTCCACCCACAGTTAGTTTGTTCCAGCTTTTGGGTAAGCGCAGCTCCCTAGACTTCTTCCAGTCGCTACTCTGAGACCATGGCTGTGGTCTTCCATCCATTTTCTTCGCTCCTTAACAACACTAACAATGGCAAGAGCAGCAAGATTTCAGCATGTTTGCCTCCCTTTGCAGGCCCTCTTACTATCAATAATATAGTTAAAGAGGGGTAAGAACAATTATCTGAGTAGTGAACCGCTAGAGATTTTCTTGGCCCCCTTTTACTTGAACATGATGCTAGTAAAAGCTTAAGCCATACCCACCTAAACAGGTGCAGAACACATTTCTGCTGTTTGGAAGAACACCTAACAACAATAGTTGTAAGGTTCCCATATATCACCTATGGCTGCTTATGCTGTCCATGCTTCCTCCATGCAAAGCTGTGTTAATGCTAGTCACAATTACTTCAGGATTTTTCTGCTTCATTTGCCGCAGGAAGTCAGATGATTCATAACCACTCAAATTTAAAAAAGAAAAGAGACAGACTCAGAGACATTAAATGACCCAAATACATTTGGAGAGGGGGAAAGCATTCCACTTCTCCATTTCCAGTGGGGAAAGCCTCATTATAAAAAGTCACTGAAATCTTTCTGTGAAGAATGAGCTCCTAAACACGAGGCCACAATCCTGACCCTAGAGATCATCTAATCCAACCTCCCTGCCATGGGCAAAAATGTGTTCCGCAGCTGTTTAGATGTTTAAATGTTCCTCATTTATACACAGTTTGTAGGAAGTGGCTTTTATGGCCTAAAGCACCAGTAAGCACTCTCATGAAGCTCTAGCCAAATTACTGCTTTGAAAACTAGTTTAAACACAATCTGACATTAGAAAATTATAAATGCTGAACTTTTACTTTTGCCTCCCTATCTGCCTCAGTTTAGAACTTCTTTACAGCAGAGGGAATAACAACCACCAAAAAGCCAAAAAAGAGGGGATCCAGGGTTGCACGAAGCTTGCTCCACATCACCACACTACAATCCAACCTACACAATTCCACAAAGCAGGAACTGATCCTTCAGTTTCAATCTTGAACACTCACGTTAAGAACAAGGCAGACTATTGTTGCCTCAGTGAACTGCTACCTCTTAAATACCAAGATGCAAACTCACGTTTCAGCTTGCAAGAATATATTTCATTGAGAATGTCCTTACAGTTGGTATATTTGACTTCTAAAGGGC
Source organism: Merops nubicus (assembly GCF_000691845.1). Taxonomy (NCBI): domain Eukaryota; kingdom Metazoa; phylum Chordata; class Aves; order Coraciiformes; family Meropidae; genus Merops; species Merops nubicus. Next base: position 34,246 of record NW_008610114.1, read on the forward strand.
ACTAGCTTGTCATTTTTTTTTTATTTTTAAACAAAGAGTAACTTCAATGGAGAAGTAATCACTAGTAAGACAAGTGATCAAAAAGAATTTAAAAGGTAAGAAGTGAATACCACTAGCACCAGTGCTTTAGCTGCTATAAGAATGTAATTGCTGACGGGCAAAAGAAGATGCACAGTATACTGGATTTCTGCGATATTTTCCATACTCATACAGGCACTGCATACAGCACCATGAACCGTCTGAGAGAGAAGCACAGAGCAAGAAACACTGTTTAAGAACAAGATTTCAAGAACAGATGAGAATCTAACGTTTGAATAAACAGGAAAGTTTAAATGCATTGGGGCAATGTTGGTTGGGTTAGTTCAGGCTTAAGAAAAAACAGTTCAGGGGAGACCTTATTGCTGTCTCCAATTACTGAATGAGAGCGTAGAGGGAAGAGAGGACAGGTACACTCTTCTTGCACACGTTCAGGACAAGAGGCAAGGTTGCAACACAGGAAATTCTCATCCCTCACAAGGCAAAACTATTTTAACTTTGAGCCTGGTCAAATATCAGAATGGGGAAGCTGAGACACAATAGTCTCTCCATCTTTGGAGGTATTAAAACTTTGACGGGAGAAAGCCCTGATCAACCGTACCTAGTTGGACCCACTCTGAGAAGGAGGGCGGACTAGGTGACCTCCAGACATTCCTTCCAGCCTGAACTATTCTGTGGGTTTTGATGATCCTTCAGAGAATGGCGAATTTAAACTACCGACTAATCACAGATCAGATCTTAAGTTGCCTTCTCTAAGACAACTGCTCAAACTTTTATTTCCCCTTGAGTCTTACAAATTTTTATTTAGCAGAATCGAGCCTTAAGCCTTGTTAGCTTAGATTTGTTCTTTTTTTTAAAAAAAAAAATCTGTTCCTGTGACAACAATAATGATAAATTAACTGAACAACAGTTACCCCCAGGTTAGATAACATATGGCAACAAACACCTCAAGAACAACAGTAACAACCCAGTAACACAGGTTTACCAGCACCTGTGATAATAGAAGGATTTCAGAAAACTCACAGTTCAAACTCAGCTCTAACAGCTGAGAGAATATAAACTCTAGCAGATTTCACTGGAAGGCTTTCCTCCCAGTCCTGCCTCAGTCAGATGGAGGGCATATGTAAACAGGTTCAGCTAGAAAGCCTAGACTTAAATGTTTTCACATCTTTTTTCATGTAATTTATCTAAATGAAAATGGTCCTACTTTCCAAGAAACAGTTGACATAACCCTCACTGAGCCAAAGATGTTCATAAATGGATTTATAATCAAAGCTCTATCTTAGATGCCCTTTCATACTGTTTAAAACCTGGTGTGTTTCTATTAGACTCGACTTGCACTACCACACCACCACTCAAAAAAAAAAAAAAAAAGAAAATCATCAGGTTGTACTCCATGGACTTTATTGTTGAAGAATGGCAGAAACCATACAAACTTAAGGCTTGACAAAATTACTTTAAAGGGTAGGGGTAGGGCACATTTAGAAAGCACATGCAAAGAATGAGGTTGCTAACACACACAGAGGCCCACTTCCTGAGCAATTCAAGTTTTTCCCAATTTTGACTTTGTTTACAGGCTGAAAAAAAAAGGATGTGTGTATTTCCTGGAGACTTCTGAATAATACTCATTGTTTGATACTTTATTATTTAAGACACAGAAACAACAGTCTGAAAGGCCTAGGGGGAAAAGAAAAAAAAAAAAAATAAGGTTAGCACTGAGTATGAAATTTCATCTTAGGTTCAACCTCCTACAGATACAAAAATCAAGCCAATGTCACTTATTGGTTTAAACAACTTATTTAAAATTGGTTTTGACAACAACCAATAAATAATAACAAAGAGTAAAGAAAGTGTTTCAAGAACTACACTGAATAAAAGGTAAAGCATGGAGACATGGAGAACACAGGAGTACCTTCCACTATGAAGAAATCCACCCGCAACACTCTGCCATCAAATGCAATTCTTAAAACATGCCAGAGAAGGCTGGGCACGTGCTACAGGCACACCATGCACAGACCTACTCTGCCATGGAAATAAAGCCAGAAGCAGAATAAAATAAACAAATATTTCTACTACGTTAACTCAATTAGAACAGAACTAGAACAGGACTCAGGACAGATCCCAGAAGATAAATGGGCATTGTGCATGAGACACTCACTTTAATCACCAATCTCAAAAGCAAGATCTCATCTACTTCAGCATACAAGAACTATGCAGTTATTCACAGCTACTTGCTCCACCCACTGCTGCCCTATTAAGCTTTCTTCTTTCATTTGTAAAACATATTAATATATCAGACTGGCCTTTGATGATTGAATGCTTCAAGTCATGCTTCAATGAACTCTCCAGAAGTTCAGCTTTAACCAATTTGGATAGGTATTTTCTTATAGTAGTAAATATTACTGGAACTTATGATGCAAAACCCAAATTTCCTATTCACAAGAGTTAATATTTTTAATTAATACCTATAGTTCTAGTTAGGATTACAAAGCCAAGTATGTATGTGTCACATGAAGCATTAATCTACATATATTAAGGGATACCATAACTACCAATTTAAAAATCAATACAATAGGATTAACATCAGTAAGTACAGTGTCAGCCTACCTTATTTCCACTAACATAGAAGCTTCAGGAACATGTAAAGTGTACTTACTACGTGAGGACCTTCTATCTTAAATGTACCATGTTCAAAACTGATAAAGCTGTAACAGTATAAAAATTTTCTATTCAGAACTGCTTTCACTTGAGATTTCATATATACTAAGACAAGAATATGAAAATTAATCTTTTCTCAGGTAATACTTTTATTCCCATCAGTACTGGTAAGAAATAATTGATAAGTCAGCATTCAAATTTCTGCTCAGAAACAATACAGCATTATTCTCTGCTAGGATCTTTCATATTGCCATCAAAATAAACACTCACATGAATTCTCAGGGTACAGCCCCAGCCCACTGAATATCTCCACACACTTCTCTGTTAAAAACAGACAACAAGAACCTATGGCCTATACTTCCAAGGCCAGAAGAGACATACATTATAAAAAATAAATTACTGGCAAGCCAGAGAAACCTGCCCAGCCTCCTGCCTGAGCTGCAGAGTCTCAGCTGGACAACTGGGGAGCAATTCCTGTGTAGTCTATTGCTATACCCCCCCCAACTTTTCACTGTCCAAAGGTGGGGTGTTCTGTCTTTTTTTAACAGAGCATCACAAGACATGCAGAATGAAGTCATCAATTTTATTAACATTAGCTTGTTCTCTTTCACTGTGCATGCTTAATAGTGGAAGATATGGTACAGAGTGACTAGCTATATAAAAGCCCCCTATGGACATAAACTTGTTCACCTTGTGACTTCACTATTGGGGGGTTTTTTTAATCACTTAAAGTGGCAACTTGGAAAACGATACAGTATTCTACATCACAACTGCCCAATTTACATTGCGTAAATTTAAATTTTGCTGCTCTCCTTTGCAGAGCACAAGGAACCAAGACCTGGCAATAAGAAGGAACTTGATCAGATTTTATCTTCAGAATCCTTCTGATAAACATGTACAGTGTTTTCAATCCCAAAGTACATCTTGAATGCAAGATGCTTTCACGACCTTATTACAGTGGGTCTCCTTCCACTTTTAGGACTCCGATGCCAGAGATAAGATCCCAATGAGCCTAGTACCCGTCCTTCTTACTCATACAGAGAGGCTCAGTTACCAGGAGAAATGAACTAGAAGCCTAGTTATGCTGTCAATGATAAAATGCTTGTCAAGTGAGAAGCAATCCCTACAAAGGCAAAAGCAGCCTGATTCACAGTAAAATATGAAATGTCAATCTAACACAATGTTGCAAAAATTAAATGTCAAGTACAATACAACACAGAGCTGACGACGACACAGAACATAATGGAAAGAAACAGAAAGGGTCACATGATGAGACACGAAATCTGTAAATACAAACGAGGGAAAAAAGGCTGCGTGGAAAACTGAAATTTTCTCACCACTAAGGAGTTACAGGACAAATAAGTGAGACAGAGTCTGGTAATCATGTTATTTCCTGAGATCAGTCTCCTGTGCAAACAGTTACCACTTCAAAGTTACGCCTGCAGCTCATCAACACACGCTGTTCCGACAAAAGTTCAATTCTGAAATAGCTTATAAATCCATAAGGATTACAGATATTCCACAGATCCCTAAAAATGAACTGCTGCAGAAACATTCAAACTACAGCCCCTAAAGCACAACATGCCCTCACTGAACTGTAACCAACCATCTGCAATTTATGCAAGATTCTCTAAAATTTTTAAGTATTCCTGGAATCGGTAGGCAATGCTATGACACCTTTTCATTATTTCCATTTCAGGACTTTCCTAGTAGTAAACCCACCTGCACTATCAAATCTGATTGTTAATCTGCCTATGTAAGAGCACTAAGAACAAGTATCAGACTCTCAGTCCTGTTAAAACCAAACTTAAACATATCCTCTCTTTGCAATTCAGAAACAGAATGCAAGTTAAAAGAATGGCAGTAGATCAGAATATTTGGTTGCAAGCCCTAGAGAATACAAAACAAGCATGACAGAAGAGCAGCAAGCAGAGACTGTAATGACTGGCAGAAGTACCAGCAAAAATCCTGCAGTATCAGAGCTCTAATATTGCCTAACGGGCCACAGAATGAGATAGACTGTAGAACATGTCTGGCTTTAGGCTGAAGAAAACCCCCATAAATACTTTTGAAGAATTACTAAGGTGCAAGTAGTTAGGAGTTTCTCTTCTCCCTCACAGGCTGCTCATTACCTCAAGAACTGCTTTGTATCACCCATTAAATTGATGCCCAGAGCTGCTGGGGCTCCTGCAAGCTTACTTTCACAAGCTTCAGCTGATGGCAGAACTAAAACAGTGAAGGAAAATAAAACCATGTTTCGTTTTTCTCCACTTCCCTTATGTTCCTTAAAAAGAACAGAGCACTCATCTTGGATACCACGACAGGTACTCTATCTAGGTTAAGCTGCCATCCCATTTGAATCATTCAGACAACTTCCAATAATCTCAGTATGCACTATGGCCTACAGCCTAAATAAAAAAAACAATACTACCTTCCAGTATGCTGAGGTTTCAACTACTATCATATCAAATGAGGAAAGATTTACCCATGTGTGCTAGCTTTGGCTGCAATAGTTAATTTTCTCCACAGTAGCTCATATGTGGTTTTGTTTTGGATTTGTGCTGAACACAGTTTGATAATGTAGAGATGTGATTTCTTTATTGCTGAGCAGTGATCACAGAGAATCAAGGTGATTTCTGCTTCTCAGACCACCCCACCAGCAAGCAGGCTGGGGGTGCAGAAGAAGCTGTGAGGGGACACAGCTGAGACAGCTGAACCCAACTGACCAAAACAATATTTCAGACTATATGACAAAATCATGGGCAACTGTTAATCATAGGAAACTGAAACCAGGACACTGGAATTGGTGTACACTTTTTGCCGGAAAAAAAAAAAAGTTACTTATTTTCTTTTAGTCCTACAAGACAGACTAGGTAGATCATTCTCTATATAGAGTAGCATTAATTTAATCAGAATTTAAAATGCAGCACTTTAATAAAATAATCTTTGGTTTTTGCATTATTTAAATGAAGTTGATAACCCAGCTCTCTGTTATTCAGAGTTTCTGCTTTGACTCAGAGTCAAAACACCATGCTGAAAAGAAAACTCTCCTGCCACTTTTTTTGGCAGAGAAACAACTCACGCTGGAAATGTGGGAAAGAGCTTCTTCCTTCTCCTTCCCACTAACCTGGTCCTTCATATGAGTTAAAGCTCTCTCACCCACAACTGCACAAGTTAACAGCAGTGTAGGAAGCAAGCTTGAATTTAAAAAGGTGATGCATGTTTCAGCCAGGGCTATCTTTGGTATGAGTAACGCACCAATACTTGAGAAGTGAAAGTCCCCTTTAAGACAGACATTTTTACGAAAGTACAGTTGTGTCACCATGACCTTTTGCCATCTCCCAGTTTGCTGTCCTCCACCACCACAAATTGTCTTGTCCTAAGACAGCTCCTGAAAAGTGCTGAAAAACACCTGACAACAACATAAAGTACAATTTTGAGGCCTCATTCAATTCCCACTATGTCAGTATCAATGGAAACTATTTACCAATGTTTTTTAATGCCTGCAAGTACTTAAATAGTAACTACAATGAGTTGCCTGTACACCTCTCTTCTCTTCCCAGTGAAGACCTAAGAGAATAGTGGAGGAAACACAAAGCTTTACCTGAAAGCCAGAAGACTGCCCTGACATACCTTGTGATCAGAGGTGTCTCATACAGACAAACTGTGTTGAAGGCACACCTCACGATGGGCATATAAACTGCACGCCTTGCTTTGCTGTTCTCAGCAGATTTCAAACACTCTGGCTGAGATGCCTGACTTCGGCAGAAAGTCTTAACCTTTCATGTCCCAAAAGGGTTACACAAACAACGTTCAGGACAAAGCACAGCTTCGCATTTGGGAAGATGGCTTCTAGAGCAGCAAGCAGAATGAAAAAAGGCATACGCCTTGGTTTTGGAAGTACAAACCTGCCACACAGCACTTCCTTACCCAGCTCATTCACCTGCACGAACAGGACTATGAAAATCAGCAGCACTAAACTCATATTGTAAGTGCCTGCAGAATTAAGAACTTAAAACTCAATTTTTTCAACACAGCATAAAGAACTCAAACCAAGTCCTTCTGAAGTTGATCAAGAGTACTCCTGCTCACTTTGCAAAAGCTGAGACTGATTCCCACTAGAGTAAATACTTATTACTGAATACTTCAGTGTTTCCTCATTTGTTAACCTCAATGGGAAAAATCACTCAAAGAACGAAAAATGAACCAATCTGTCTTGAGTTCATTCTACATATGACATGCAGAGCAAGATGCCAGACACAAGACTCTTTCCTAAAAAAAAAAAAAATTCTTAATTTTGTAAATACAAAAGGATGTAAAATTTTTCAAAGACAAAGGTATGGAAGAAACTTTCACAGAATGGTAGGGGTTAGAAGGGACCTCTGGAGATCATCTAGTCCAAACCCTCTGCAGGTTCACCCAGAGCAGGCTACAGAGGAACATGTCCATAGAGGCTTTGAAAGTCTTCACACAAGGAGACTCCACTACCTCTGTGAGCAGCGTATTCCAGAGCTCCATCACCCTCACAGTAAAGTTTTTCCTTACTTAGAGGTGGAACTTTCTGTATTCCAGCCTGTGTCTGTTGCCCCTCATTCTATCACTGGGCACCACTGAAAAGAGTCTGACCCCATCCACTTTACATCCATCCTTTAGATATTCATAAACATTAATAAGATCCCCTCTCAGCCTTCTCTTCTCCCAGCTAAAGAGCCCCAGGTCTTAGCCTTTCCTCATAAGAGAGACATTCCAGTCCTTTAATCATTCTCGTAGCCCTCCGTTGGACTCTCTCCAGTAGTTCCCTGTCTCTGTTGAACCGGGGAGCCCAGAACCAGATGCAATACTCCAGATGTGGCCTCACTAAGACAGACTAGAGGAGGAGGAGAATCTCCCCTAATCTGCTGATCACACTCTTCCTCATGCACCCCAGGATACCATTGGCCTTCTTGGCTACAAGAACACACTGTTGGCTCACGGTCAGCTTGCTGTCTACCAGGCTCTGCTGAGCTGCTTTCCAGCAAGTCAACCCCTAACTTTGCAAGAAACGTTTTAGTGAATGGCCTATAATTCTATGTGCTGCCTATACAGACACCATTATTTTCTTCACCTCCATGCTCCTGAAGGACCAATTAGGAACTGTGTTAGGGGAAAAAAAAAAAATTATGTCAAGGAGCTTACCAGCTCTGAAGGCATTTTGTATCAGAGAGAAATCAACAAAACTGTAAATTGAAGGTACGAGAAACCCAAATAAGATGCCTGGAATTACAGCTTCTAAATAGAAAGGGTAAAATACCTCATCTCTTTTTCACCAGTCCCCATCATAGAGCAGGTTAAATTTTGGGAACAGTGCAAAAACAGAGGAAAGAAAATTTTTAACTGAATTAGCGAGAAGGTCAAGAAACAGTCCCAGAAAAAGGGTTGCAGCAGGTACTGCTCCTTTAGCAGTGATTTTGAAATACGAGATTCCAATTCCCTTCTGAAACAATGAACACACAACATAGAGATACAGCAAATGCAACCACCACAGACTAGACCACATAAAGCAAGGGTAGATGTGCACTATTTACATACACACATCCAGTGGATGGACATAAAAGGAGAACATCTTGAGAAGAAACAAGCAGTAACATAACACAAAAAGAGAGTGCATATGGTATAGTAACTGAAGTGATCGTATTTACCTCTGGACAGCTCTATTGTCACTCCTGTTCAGTGGGCCTTTTTATTATGTTTTTCACAAAGGGGGACAATAAGAGAGCAATATTTATTTTTTTTTCTCCAATTCTTGGATTCCCAAATTAAACTAATTTTCATTGTTTGGCTCTTTCAGAAATCTGATAGTTGCTCCTCATTCCGGCAACAGGGAGATTTCAGTTATTGAGCTTACATAAAGATTTTTTTATATATATATTTATATATACACTACGTACACAATATGTTCTCCTAAAAGTGAATTAACACACATACAGTTGTTCAGGTAAGTATACCAGTACATGTCACCAGATCTATAGCACTGCCACTGAAATATCGAATCTCACAAATCTGAGGGCAACAGTAATTTATTACTGATGCACTTGTTTTTTGTTTTTGTTTTTTTTTCACCTTTCCATTTGGTGTAAAGTAACTGAATGGTGATATAGAAAAGTATATAGACTTCTACTACTCAGGTGCTTATGCACTTAATACACATTCATTCCCCAGCATTTCTGCGACAAAACCCAGCTGAATAATCCCTAGCTGTACCCACTTAATATGCTACATAGAGGACAGCCACCTTCTGCTTATCACTTGTTTTTGTGCGTTTCATTTTCTCACTTCCCCATTTCCCACTTCTAACTCTCATACACACTATTTGCTCTTCACCCCCCTTCAAAAAAAATTAGTATGATGTTGAGCCTTTGAAGCAAAGAGGGTTTAAAAGAAGTCTAACCAGAAGACAAAACGAGTATCGCACATACCCACTGCCACAAATAGATCCTGAACGCACCTTTGTGAGTTGTAATATTCATTGAAGTCACCAACCCCCTTGGCTAAACGACCTAAGCTCCAGCCTGGAAAAATGTATTGCTGGCAAACACAGAGTTTTTTTCAGCTGATCTGATCGGCAAGAATGAAACAAAAGCCAACTCTACCGGCAAGCGATTTCTAACAGGTTCTCCACCCTGCCAGCACACTGCTTTCTGCAAATTCAGCTCCATCAACTGCAGCCCTGGAAACACCTCAGTGACAGGGTTATTTACTTGCTGCTAACAAAAGTACGTGTACTAAACATAATAAATTGGGTCACCAGAACAGCTAGGCTGTACACCAACCAAGGTGGCACAAACCATGCTCCTTTTTCTCTGTAGAGGGCTCTCGGGTATCCTGCACGACACTACTGAAGCGAAATAGCACTTAGGTGGTGGCACTGTCTACTGCTGCAGCACTCCACGTATCAACACGTCCCACTAAGGTCTACAACTCACCGGTCAGGGGCCAAGGGCACCCAGCCGGACTCACTGGCTGGGATGGCAAACGCCACAGCCCCGTGAGCCGTGGGCAGGGCGGGAATGCTGGCGGGTGCTCATTTCCAGCAGCAGCTTTTCAGGCCTGTCTAGGATCAGCTCCAGAGCATCGGATGACTTGATGGAGGGCAGGGGTGTGGATGGGAGGAAAGTTATTACCAGAACCTCTACTCAGTCTCCAAATACCTTGTGCTACCGGTCCTGTTCATAAGAAACCAAAAACCACTAAGCAATGAGCTACAAAGAGCTCACAAACACAAACTACTACATTTTAGAAGATGTACATAAAATAAATTTGTTTATCTTTTGCTTAGAGGTTTGCAGCAGTCTGAGAACACGGTGGCACTTCTTCAAGGCATAACGATAAGCCTATCTGAAAGTGCACAACTTCAGACCACGCGTTTAAGCAACACTACGAAGGGCCTTTGAGCACGTCTCTCTTTTCCCAATTCAACCGAAAGAGCAGAACAGGATTTGAGACACGGCCAACAAGAAATTGCCACCGAAGGGTTCCTGCAATCCAAAGGTCTCTCTCAGAGCAAACAGTTGATTTGTCCTGTCCGCCCACTACCCTCCAGCGCAGCTCTGCCCGTTTAAAGCCCCGACGAGCGGCAGAGAGCGGTC
>NW_008610115.1:0-18699 GCF_000691845.1 Merops nubicus
GCCGCCGGGCGCCCCCCGGGAGGACAGCTTCCAGGTGACCCTGCACAAGCGCGACTCCAGCGAGCAGCTCGGCATCAAGCTCGTGCGCAGGACGGACGAGCCCGGAGTTTTCATCCTCGACCTCCTGGAAGGGGGGCTGGCCGCCCAGGACGGCAGGCTCTGCAGCAACGACCGCGTGCTGGCCATTAATGGGCACGACTTGAAGCACGGGACGCCTGAGCTTGCTGCTCAGGTCATACAGGTACTTTGCCTTCCCTACCCGAGTCCTCAGCTCGGCTTTATTTCTTGGGCAAAGCCCAGGGTAGAGTCTGTCCTGGACAGAGCAGCTGGTGTAACGCCTCAAAGCCTTCGGCGGTGCGAGTTGCTGTCATTTATGTTCTGGAAAAAATAGTGCAAAAGCGTGTCTGCTTTGGCACCTAGCAGATGAAGTTCACCCTCTCAGAAGTGAAAAGTGCCTTAGTCTTCCCTGGCGTACAGCCTGAAGGTTAGAAGGCTGCTCATGTGAGGGAGAAGAGTACCACGTAGCCTATTGTTTAGCAGGAAAAAAAAAGATTATTGTTATTTATGTATATAGTATGTATGTAGTTCTGTCTCTCAGTAAGCTCTGTAACAGTGGGGTTTGTTCTGCGTTGATTTTCCTGTCCGTGGAATAGGGGTTAAAACAGGAAGGTGGTTTGTCAGACTTCAAAGGCAGCAGGTGGCAGCTGAGAAGAAAACAGACAGGTCTTCCATGAGCCCTGCACAGCAAAACTCATTTTCTGAGTGTTCAAGGAAGGGCTATTCCCAATGTCTGGCTGTGCTCTGGAAACACTACCCAAAGCTTGATGCAGTCTGGCATATGACCCTTCCCTGTTCCCACAGGAAGACCTTTACTCCATGCCATTCTCCTAGTCTGTAAGGAAGCAGCTGCAGCACATGTTGCTTCCTGCTGTTGCTTGCTGCTGATGGGATGTTGGTGAAAACAGCTCTGGTTTTAGGAAGATTGGAATAGAGCAGTGGTGTAGGTTCTTGCAGCCTAGTGAAGTCATCTTTGCTCAACCCAGCATCACACAGAGAACTCCGAAGGCAAACAAGTAGTAGATGTTTGCTTCAGGAATCATTTCAAGAGCTTCCCTTGCAGTTAAATGAAAATAATGATTTTGGAAGTTGTAATTTCAGCTTCTCTGGTTTTGGATACAGTGAAGCAGTCAGAATTTTACACTGGTAACTTTAATTTATTGAGATATGGTTTTGTGGCAATAGGAAGAGCTGATGTTTTATTTAACTGGTAACTGAGTCTCCTGATACTCCTTAAACTCCAGAATTTAATGATTTGCTCATATATAACATCTTTCTTGGAAGTCTCTTTGGGAAGTACCCGAGGTACTTCGGAGCTTTTGACACAAATCTGCAGACCCTGGAACCACCATCTGGGCATTTCTTTCTTTTATTGCTGTGTGTTGCAGAACTTTGCAGATGCTGCCATTTCAATTGGGTGATTTTTAATGTTTGAAGCTTGATAACAAAATGTGAGAAACAGTTCTTTTGGCAAAGGATTTACAGCTGATGTAAGAGGCAAAGGAGCAGTGTTACTATCCCCATTCTGGGAGGAATTGCAGCAAGAAGCAAGTAAAGGACTGTGCAGTCTCAACAGTTTGTGGCACCTCCAGAAAATGAAAACAAGTTCTGCTGTTGTCTTGTTTCGTGTTTCATCCTATGTTTTCCTCTGTCTCTGCTAATAGACTTGATGATCTTAGAGGTCTTTTCCAACCTTAATGATTCTATGATTCTGTGAATAATCAATATCCCATCAACTTCATTACTTTGTTTTATATATTCAACAGGCTAGTGGGGAGAGAGTGAACTTGATCATCTCTAGAGCCCTGAAGTCACAGACTGTCAGTATTATCCGAGACACGGGGACTCACAACAGCAACTCACACCAACACCAGTCCCAGCAGGTGTTTCACAGCAGACCCAACTCACATAAGGTTGGTGTTTCTCTTTCTGAGAGGTATATAGATAGTTATGGTCTTGTGGTGGTCTAAGTGTGTAGTAAGGCAAGATTGGAAGGGTTTGTTTTTATTATTTTTAAAAGATGACTTCTAAGTACTTAAGCCCTGCATCATGTCTGGAGTGAGAACAAAAGATATGCAACAGCTTTTCAGTATTTTTTTTGGATTTGCTGACTGTGGTGAAGGAAGCAAGTCCTCTGAGCTCATGCAGCTGTAGTTGTTAGACCTTGTCTAAGACAAAGGCTCATGTGTTAGTGCTGCCTGGCAGAGCAGTAAGAATGTTATTTTTTTGCTGCTGCTGCGCGGGCTGTAACCAGCAAGGACAGGACGTGTGGTGCACACTATCCAGCACATAAAGAGCATGTTGGAGGCATGTGTCATCTCCTCCATGAGCAAGCAGTGCTGGCTGCAAGACTGCTAAGTTCTGCAGGGTCATGCAGGGCAGAATGAAGAGACTTTCATGAAGCTAGTGCTGTAAGTAAAGCCTGTGCTTGTAATGTTCGTGTAGTTAGAAAAATATGACTTCTTCCTGGTGTGAAGTTGATTTTGTGAAATAACTGTCATGTGGACCATGTCAGCCGAGCCACCTTTCCTCCTGCCCACTCCGTTGACATCACTGTTCAATGTCATACTTTTGTGGGGACGATTTACATGTTGTTAATAGTATTTTCTTCTAAAAGTTTGGGTAATTTCAGAAAAGAACAAGTGAGGCACTAGGAAGTTTGTTTTCCTCCTGAGAGACAAAGGTGAGGCTCCTGAGTACACTTAGTGGCTGTTAGCACTTGCCATAACGTTAGCACAGTGTATCAGCACAGTGATTACAGCTCATCTGTATCAGTGCTCAAACCACTTCCCATCTGCCAGCGTGGGTTGTGTTCATGTCACAGTTCCAACGCTGATCTGTTGGCTGAGTTGATTTCCTTCATGTATCAATACCACCCGTGGGCTCTTTCCAAGTGGGAAGACCCACGAAACTGTGAGTGGAGATTTCCTGTGTTTCATACCATTTATCTTTGCCTCTCATTAAAGCCTGAAGTCTTAATAAAGGAGCTGTCTTTATAAGCCATGGTGTGTATATGTATAGCTACATACGTGATTAACATCTATACATGAGGAGCAGAGTGGGTCAGCAGGAGCATGTGGCATTGGAAGCTGAAGAAAGCAGTGTTGTCATTTTCCAAGAGAAGGCAGGGGAATAATTAAGTATTTGTATTTGGAACAATCTCCCGGCTTATTTCTTCTGGTACTTTGGGTTCTTTGCGAATATTCTGTTAAGATGCTACAGGTCTATGTGCAGGGGTTTGAGTATATCACTAAAGGTCCTGACGAGGAAGGGCTTCAGCAAAGAAAATGTACTTTGATTCTGGTTTGGATCTTTTGCTAGGGCAAAACTAAATACAGGCTAAACCTTGTAATAGAAAATGAACTACAGGTTCTCTTCTTGTCTCAAGTTTGGATCTTTGCTGTAATCATTAGGGAGACTGCACAAGGCACCCACTACCAGCCTATAGCAGTGATTTGCCATAGTTACTTTGTGCTCTGGGAGATTCTACATACCAGCTGTGAAAGAAAACATGATGTATAAGGGGTTTAAATGGTCTCTCTTTGTCATCGTGAAAACACGTGTTTTTGTTTCTTTGGAGCTTCTTTGTAGTTCTGGGTCATATTCTACTGTCAAACGAGGTAATGCTGATGTTCACCAAGACATCAAAAGATCTGTTTCTGTTTTGTGTCCAGTCTTTTGACCCTATGATTTTGTAGTGCAGTCCTAAAATGTAGCCTATTCCAGTGCAGCATGCTAAGAAAAACATTTTAACAATGTTATTTATCCTTGTCAAACAGGATCTCTCCCAGTGTGTTACATGCCAAGAAAAGCACATTACTGTGAAAAAAGAGCCACATGAATCTCTGGGAATGACAGTGGCAGGAGGCAGAGGCAGCAAAAGTGGCGAACTGCCCATCTTTGTGACAAGTGTGCAGCCTCACGGGTGTTTGGCGAGAGACGGCAGGATTAAACGAGGTGGGGCTTGGCTTTCCTGGTGGCACGGGTGGCCTCCGAGTGTTGTTTGATGAGTGCATGCTCTGGAGTCAGGCTGTGTCAAAAAGTCCTGTCACAGATGTAGGGAAGCGCTGATGAATGGTTTTCTTCATGCTTCAATAATGGAAATAGAGTATTTAGTATCACACTTCCACCTTTTCTAGGAAAGGGATGTTTAGCAAGGGATATCAGGGGAAGTGGATAAGACCAGGAATTGTCTGGTTAAATTCTTTAAAGCTGATGGTAATCCCCTGAGCTGAGGCTCTGGTGTGATGCTTTGTACTGTTGTGCAAGCATCCTGTTTTTGTGTTTAATGTGGTGGGCTGGGCCACACCTCTGTCCAAAGAATCTCTGCTCCTCAGCGTGATATCTGAACAGCAGAGATGCTCTGGTGACAGGCCACAGCTCACCTGTACCAAGTTTACCTCTAAAGCTGTGTCAGGGTTAACCCTGGTTCCTGAATGCTTTCTTATCCTTTGGGACAGCTTGGCTTTGCTGGTCTTCAGGGGTGCTACAGCACCTGTCCGTGCTCCTCAGCTTTGCAGGAGGGAGCCAGGAGGTGGAGGTGCAGGCAGTCCTGCCTGATCCCCAGCAAAGCTTTTGATGGTTAAAACCTATTGTGTCGTATGTGAAACAAAGACTGCCTATGGGATCTCAGAGCTTCAGAGTTCACAGAATTACAGATTGTTTTAGGAAAGAAAAATAGGGAAAAAGCTTCACAGATGGCAAATCTAAAAAGAACAGTGTGGGAGCATCCTTACATGCTTCTGAGAGAGGGAGATTTACACCCACATACCAACGGGTATGCTTTCTTTTTCTGTACTACTATGGAAAACACGCTTGATAGAAGAACCACAATTGCTCTGTCATTGTGTAACATTAACGTACCCACAGCAGCAACAGAAGTGATTTCAAGTTAAGCTGCACCTCCACTTTAGCTTTCCCTGGGAGGAAAAAGCTTTTAAAAAATTAGTTTCTTTCCAAATATGATCCAGGTGTTTGCACTTTTGCCTTTTTTTTTTTTTTCCTGGCTTTCATCAGTGAGTGAGACACTGTGAAAGAGGAGTCTGTCACTGCTTGGACAGTAAATAGCATTCTTTTCTTCATCCTAAGGCTTTTAAAACATATTCTGAAATAAAATGAAAATTGTGGCAATTTTAGTGGCTGTGACTCTTTTCAGATAATCTTTCTGGAGATTCTCTGTCTTCCTGTCTGTCTGTCTGTCTGTCTGTCTTCTAATGGACTGGGTTTTTTATACCAGCCTTTACAGTAGTTTTTGACTTGCTTTTTGTTCTCCCAAGTAACAAGTTAGAAAAAGCAGAAGACCTAAAGCACTCTGTGGAGCCTCACTTTCCCACAAGAGCTGGTTACTTTGTGGTGCCTATATTGTTCCTTCCATCTTCCATCATTCTTTCTTCCCTTCTAAAGTTAGGGTGGACCTGAGAGCCATCACTGGAAACTATTATGAAGTGGCACCTGCAATAGTAGTTGCAGCCGAGATGATGAGGTGATTGGGTAATTTCTGCCTCAAATTTCCAGGGTGATATACCATAGAAGCCACCACATTTTATACATTATGTGGAAATAAATGGTACTGATCCAGCTTAACAATTCAGTACATGACTGTTTCAAACCAGCAGTGTAAGGCTCCAGAGCTGTTCCCATTCCCAGGCTGTCAGCTCAGACTGTCTCAGCTCCAAAAAACACAGCATTAAATGAAACCCTGGCACAGGAGGTGGTGTTGGTAGGAACAGCTCTGACAGGCTGGTGCGTTCTCCCTTGTGCCTCTCAACAGGTGATGTGCTGCTGAACATCAACGGCATCGATTTGACTAACCTGAGCCACAGCGAGGCCGTGGCCATGCTGAAGGCTAGTGCTGCCTCGTCAGTAGTCGCCCTCAAAGCCCTGGAGGTCCAGATTGTAGAAGAGCAGCCCCAGGCCAATGAGGAACAACTGAGTACCATCAGTGAAAATGAATATGATGCCAGTTGGTCACCGTCATGGGTCATGTGGCTAGGGCTGCCAAGGTATGAAATTAATTGCTAAAGTCATTAGTTACCTGATTTAAGCTAAGTCCAAGAGAGATATAAAAGCAGAGACCTTATTGGTTGCAGTGCATCTGCCCTTTTTCCTGCCTGCCTGACCACCTCAGCTATATTTGGTTGGCAGTACACTTACGAAGCAGACTGTGAACAGGAGCAGTTTTTTCTTAGGAAACAGGAATTTGGATAGACTTGGTTTATCCTTTCCTAAGCCATAGTAACTACCCATGTGGATTCTCCTCACTGAACACAAGTCATCTTTTCTGTTACTTAACCCCATAATAACTGTAGAATATCTAAACCAGAGAGACCACTAACAAAAACACAAAGTGTATATCCACATGTCTCTTTGCTAATCTGCTACCTAAATTTGAGGCCAAATTCTTAACTCTAGATTCAGTCTGACAGAATCTTGACACTGTTATCTTGCACATGTGAGGCTGTAGTTACAAATCCCCTTGACTGTTTATTTATTTTTTTTTTCTTCAAGAACCTACTACCATCTTTGCCAAACACAAAAACTCCAAGATTTGCAGCAAGATCCCTCCCCTTGACTAATCTGCAGTCTGCTGGACATGACCATGTTTCATTTATACTCTCCTGTTTTTCACTCTCTTGTGGCTACAGCTATAAGATCACTGTGGCGTTGCTTGCTCTCCAGAAGAGCTCCCACTACTGCAAATAGTGTTGTTAACCTGCAAGCCCTGACTGAAGTTAACTCCTTTCCCTCTGATAGAGTTAACAGGCTCAGGTCTGTAGTTTAAGCATGAAAGCACAAAAAGAACCAGGCGTCTTGGTAGCAGAATGCAGCTGAAGAAAGCAGAACCACACACTAGGCCTCCCTCCAAAGATTTCACACTTTTTGTGAGCTTTACTCTCAATTAATGTCTATTCCATTCCAGTATTAATGAGTTACCTAATCTCAATAAACAGCTCTCATTTTTGTTAAATGTACTTCCTTTCCATGCTTCAGCAGTGGTTTATTGCTTATATACTGCAGATGCCCATACATGGCTCCTACAATGAGGCTATGCATTGTGCTGCTATTCGTTAAAGAAGTGCTGTATATCAGTAAAGAACTTGGCATCTTTTTTACCCAAAAGCTAATTTCTGTGTTGGTGGTGGTTTTTTAATTACAGTAATTGCCAACTTCATTGGCAAGAATTAATTTTCACTGGGGGAGATAACATATTCCACTGCATTTAGTGAGGCACGATCTGAATTATTTACATTCTGTGTAATAAAATGATCAATCATTTACATTTTCATTGCTGGTGATACACCAGTTCAGAGGCAGCAAAGATGATGCATAGACTTTTAGATCTTTACTTAAAGTAGAAAAAAGCCTAAACTGATCGGGGGTGGAAGAAAAACACTACATTTTTGACTTGCAAACTAAACACGTCAGGTATCCATTTTCCACCCACATTCTTGCCACCTGTGAAATCCCTAAAATGCCATTCTGTTACTGTCAGTTTGCAGAGTTCGTTGTGTTTAAGTAATTATTCTAGCGCCTCATTATTTCTTCTAAAACACTTTTCAGTCTCAAGATTGTGGGGGTTTGGGGGTAATCGGTTTGAATATTGCAAAATTACTCTGGGAACAGAAGTCTAATGGCCACCCCTTCCCCTCTCTTCCACGCTTAGCACAGTGGTGGTGATGCTACAGCAGGTGTCACGCCTCCTATAAAAATCTCTGTCTGTGGTAAACGTGGCTTTTTCTCTCGCTGTCCTCTGTTTCCATTCCACAGCTGCCTACATAGCTGCCATGACGTAGTGCTGCGGCGGAGCAATTTAGGGAGCTGGGGCTTCAGCATCGTTGGTGGCTATGAGGAGAACCACACAAACCAGCCTTTCTTCATTAAAACCATTGTTCTTGGAACCCCCGCATACTTCGATGGAAGATTAAAGTAAGCTAACATAATAGCAATGGTACTAATAACCGTCATCGCTTTTAGCTAGTACGTGCTGGTGCGATTGGTTGCTTCAGGAAATACACTGTAGCATTTTTTGCTGGGGGGTTCATGCAGCCTAGTAGTGCTTTGCCACCCTGATGAGTGTGATGCAGGGAAGGACAGGGTGTTGCTGCTGGGGAAGGGGTGTCTGTTAGAGACAGTGCTCGTGCTGGCACCTCTGCCATCTCCTGTCCTCCTCCCCGGCTGTGGTGCTGATGTCACCGCTGTCTCCATGTCCCTGTTGGACACTTCTTTAGACCAAGAGCCATTGCCAAATGTGTATGTGCAAAACTGGCCAGTTCGTAATGTGTTTGGCTTCCCAGAGAACAGCTAAAAAACTAACTCCTGTAAAGTGGGGAGAGAAGACTGTCTTCTCGTTTTGTATAGCCTTCAGAACCCACTGCTGGCAACTCTGGTACTGAAGATGAGTGCTGCTGCTTTAATGGCAAGGCAAGAAAGTAGATGAAAAAGTCAGTACCTTTGAAAATATTGTTAAGGAACCAAGCTCACAAGTCAGTGTCCTGACAGTCATTAGTTGGCAGGAAAAGCACTGATAACTGAGGTGAGTTCAAGTGGAAGCCCCTGAGATGGAGAGAGCTGGAGCACTTGCCCTACATGGAGAAGCTGGCGGATCTGGGCTTGCTCAGCCTGGAGCAGAGATGTCTTCAGGGGTACCTAACAGACCCTTTCAGTACCTACAAAGAGATTATTGGGGAGGTGGAGCCCAGGCTCTTCACAATTGCACAAGTCAAACAAAAGAGGTTGAGACTGCTTAGGAGGAGGAACTTCCAGGCTGTGGCACAGGGTGCCCAGTCTCTGTTGTTGGAGGTTCCTGAGACCTGACTGGATAAAGCCCTGAGCAACCTGGTCAGATTTCACAGTTGACCTTACTTTGAGCAGGAACTGGGACTAGAGACCTCCTGAGGACCCTCTGACCTTAAAAATTGTAGGCAACCATGAGGTCTAATATGTGTGTATGTGGCCTTGTGTAGGATTAGTTCAGAGCTAGGACTTAGAGTTTGTATTAAAGGTTCTCTTGTTCATAAACTGATCTTTTGTGAAGGTGTCAGTAAGGAATGTGCAGCTTGAAGTTTTATGGCATGATTTTTATGTGTTGATTTACTTACAAAGTAACTTAAGAAAAAATGTACTTATGCCTAGAGCCTTGCCAGTAATTGATTTTTCAGTTCAACGACTAAATAAATAAATGAAAAAATAGCTCAGCTGAACACAAAATTAGATTTTTTTTGGCCTACTATGAAACAGTTTGGATTAACTGAAAGATTTCAGTTTAACCCAAAGTAAATCATTTCAGATTGGGAAATTAATAACTAGAAGTCTTCACACAAAAGGAAATTCAAGCATCATTCCTAAGAAGAGGGGAAGAGAGGTTGTGGTCACACTTACCCCCTTGTAAGGAATGGAAAAGATGCTCTTGTGTTATATTGTGATATAGTACCCTCTCTTCAAATGTACTGTTTTACTGAGAATGTGGACTTGAAAATAGGCCATCAATGAGAGAGAGCTCCTTAGAACCTGCACAATGACTTATTCTGGGGCAGGGCTTTTTGAAGCAGCTCTTTTTGTTTAAATTGTCTAAATGTTTTGTTCAGCTGGAGAAGGAGGAAACAAATAACTTTACAGATCAATAGTTAAGACAGTTTTTTGCCTGCATTATCTGTGTGATGTGGTTTTATAGCAGGTGAAATGACTTCAGCAGAAAGGCTGGGTGAGTGAGACCCCACTCAGTGAACTGTAGGTTTGGGTGATGAGGGTACCTTAGTTCAGGCAGAGAAGTGCTTTTGAATGCACATTTGACTGATGTTGGTCACACCATCTCTTCTTTCTCTGCTCTGCCCTTCTGGAGGGCATGGGGAGAACTCAGGAGAGCATCTTTTTGCTATCCATTTTTGTGCTTCCAATAGTTGGGAGGATAAATTTCAGGAAAAGTCCCGATTGATCTCCAAGGTCACATTCAACTGCTCTGACGGATACCAAACACACACTCAAGTTGGAGAGAAGAGGTTCTTGGAGATGGAGCTTAAGCATGTAAAAAATGAAAGTTAACTATTAGAGATCAGTTTTCTCAGGGCCGGCAAACAGCACCCTCCCAAATTTCTGTCCCTGCTTCAAAACACAGAGATGCTGCAGCTTCTCAGTCGAACCATCTGCTGAGGGAGATTTCAAGCCAAATGGTTACATCTGACAAAATCGTAAGCCATTGAGAACAAGGTTCTCAGTTGGTAACCAGAAGTATCTTTACTTACACCTCCTACAGTAAAGGCATGTTTGGTGTAAATGTGTTATAATTCAGACAAATAAACAGAAATGCTTGTCGCGCACAGGCTACCTTGTTATCTTCATTAGATTTTTCCAGCTTTCTCTTTTCATGCTTCCCTGCAAGTCAGCTCTTAATGCAGAAGAATCTTTGTATTAGAGTTGAAGTCTATTGATTTGGGAATTTCCCAGATGAGTTCATGTAGTAAATTAGATTTTAAAATTGAACCTCTTTAGTTTTTTTTAGCTACACTTCCAACCTGATGCAAACCTATCACTCCAGCAACGAAGTGCTGCTTGTTGGTGTATACTAGGTAATGCAGAGCAGTAGTCGTCATAATTTCTGGTTTTTTTTTCTTCTTGTATTTTTCAGGTGTGGTGATATGATTGTTGCTGTAAACGGATTGTCCACGGTCGGAATGAGCCATTCTGCTCTCGTTCCCATGCTGAAGGAGCAGAGGAACAAAGTAACTTTAACCGTGATTTGCTGGCCTGGAAGCCTCATATAAGTGTGTGAATCACTTTGGTTCAAGCAGTGTCTTTTTCTAGATAGCTGGCACAAAAATCTCCTCTATCTTTTTTTCCCCTATTGATACAGCTGGTTATAAGCAGGGCCAAAACTGCTGTATTTTCTTTTTTTATGGGCCTCTCAGACTTACTCTATATGTCTTTCCGTCCTGAAGTAGCCATTAATGTTTGCTATATCCAATGCTGGTGCAAATGCAAATATACACGAGCTCACAGAGAAACTCCCACACCGATATGGCTGTCATTGAGCTTTCCCCATCAGGCTTGTAGAGTCAGCAAAAGAACTTGTGGTTCTTTGGGTATCTCTGCACAGTCCTCAAGTTATATGTGATATATAAGTGTAGTAGCCATGTGCCCGTTCTTCGTTGCAAAGGGAACGTGTCAGTACCACAATGACACATCTGTCTGCTGCTGTGAATCAAAATCTGTTTCCAAAGGTACGTCTCTTTGTTTTGTAAGCCTTTCCAATTTTGATTCAATATTTCAGA
The DNA here is from genome assembly GCF_000691845.1 of Merops nubicus. Taxonomy (NCBI): domain Eukaryota; kingdom Metazoa; phylum Chordata; class Aves; order Coraciiformes; family Meropidae; genus Merops; species Merops nubicus. The sequence goes on from NW_008610115.1 coordinate 11,322, forward strand.
CTGATTCAAGTAATCCATCTTACTCATCAGAAATTACTCGATCCCCTAAATTTTTCTTGCAGGGCTTCAGTGTTCATAAAAAAGTAGGACAAAAGCCTGATATTACTGGAATTTTTATAAAGTGCAATAATTGGACTCTTTGTTAGGAAACTTTAATATATTATGGAGTTTGTATCCTATAATGACAAGAAATGTGGAAGTAATTACCGTTGCAGTGCTGGCAAGAATACACGTGCCCGAGGTCGCCTCTGAGTGAATGGCTTGCAGTATTAGACTTGACTTTACAAATGAATGTTTTGCTATGTCAGAGAGTTTTGATGAACATTTTTACAAAGATCATTTTTACCGTTTCTATTGTAGATGTCAGCTGTCTTTATTCATGTGTGGAAACAATACTTGGACTTGTACTTTCTAAATGAGAGAATTATTTCCAGGAAAAAAGCAAGCTATTAAGAAACCATATGTTACGGTTTACAGGTGGGCAGGCTAGAAGGAAGGCTCTTTGAATTCAAGTCCAACTGCTAAGTAAGCTGCAAAGTTCACTCTTACTCTGTCACCTCCTGACAAATGTGCAAATGCCTTGGTATCAAATGCTGAAAGGATCTCTCTTGCATTTCAGGATTTTATTTTCTTTTCCTTTAGAGAGCACCTGCTATTAAGTTGTCAGTAAGAGTAATACTATTTATCTTGGATTGTATTTAGTATTTTTACAAACCAACCTGTAACTTCTAGACTTTGCCTTTCCATGATATTTGCAGGCTAAGCACCTATTTGTTTAAGAAAAGAGGAGTGGAGCGCAGAAAGAGATGTGCTGACCTGGAGCTAACCCTGTATGTTGTCAGTGCTCAGCATATTTGAAAAAGAGCTTCATTTATAAACTGGGTTCCCAACATGAACTGATTTTATGAATGGCCTCTGTATTGTATTATTAATTACCAGAGAATGTATTTGAGAATCACAGCATATTTCCATTGTGAAGCATGAACTTTATTTTCAGACTTAGCTGGTATAATATCGGGGCATATTATCGCATGTCATTAATTCCCGTAGCTTTGTTTTCAAAAGAAATAAAGTTACTCTTTTGCAAAAAAAAAACCATAATTGTAAAAATCTCATTTGAATGAAGTGGTTTTATTCCTTTCTGTAATGTATGCTGTCAGTTTCGTTTCATAATACTAAAACACAAAAGAATGTCCTCTGCAGTATGTTACTGTACTGAATCTTTGTTCCTGAAGCAAAAAACAAACTTATTTGATACTCTTAACTGATTTGAGAACAAGTTTCCTCCCATCCCCAGATGCTGTTTAACTGTATGCTTTGCTCTTAATCTAATACAGATTTTTTTGTAAAGTACATCTTAGTGTAGACTTTAGGGAAGATTTTTACATACATGCTAGATTTGTTTTATTTTTTAATTTACACTTTTCATTCAAAACCCTGCAACAATCAGATTTTTAGATTGTTTTTCTTTTATATGTAACAAAAGCGTAGGTTAGCTTAAACTGTGTGGTTTTGTTTCTGTGTGCTGTAGCTTTTGATCAGACTATCTAGCAGTAAAACCTTTCTGAATTGGTTCCCTCCATGAACCATTTTTCCCCTTTCTCCTGTAGCTGCATACTTTGGTTTCGCTTTCCGTGCCTTCTGTTTTAAATTATTTCAATTTTTTTTCCCAGATACTGCTATCTAATTGTATGGTATTAATGAAGGATGAATGAAAATAAAAGTTCATTCTACTCATTGTAATAACTCAAAGTATTGTCTCACTCTTTACAAAAGATATGGGTAGCTCAGTGTAGACTCAGTTTTAAGATTATTTTTTTTCCTCTGTTGTGATTTATCATAAATTACAGTTAGTGAATGTACCAGAAGAGTCTGAGGGCATGCTCATCCTGCCAGGGTAATGTACTGGCTGTTTAACCAGTAATGCCAGCACTGAGAAGTGGTTTTAAGGCGGAGGTAAGATCTGTGCCTTATGGTGCTTTGCCACAAGCAGCGTTTCCTCTTCCCCCCTCCACGCCAGCTGGTATAGATCAGCTGGAGGATGTTTTCACAGCATAGATTTGATGCAACGAGACAGTCTTGCTGGAAGCATCAGTTTTACAGCTGAAACTTGAGCCTCTTGGTAATCAATTCCCATCTCTATCTCCTGCAGGCAATTTTACTTTATCTTTAGACATCTGTGAAGCTGGAATGAGTCTAAAAACACTTTCTTAATGATTTGCAGTAAAGTTGCCCAGAACCTGGATTCTTATTCCTTGCAGTAGTTAGTGGGTTATGAGTAGATGAGTTCCTTTAAAACAAGACCATGCCTATGTACAGAAACACAGAAGAAACCAACCACATCTGCCTGTAGGTTATTAGCTCTTGTACTTCTTGTGGAGTAAGAGCCAGACCGTCAGAGTTCTGATCTACAGACTGATGAGTGAATTCATTCTTGCAGCTGCAGGTGCAAAGAGCTGTTGTCTGAGGTGGTGGTCCTAGTCATCTGGGTGCTGGAGCTTTGTGGGAGGAACACCTTCCCCAAACAACCCTAGGGATCCGCAGCAAAGAATGTAAAACAGTTTGTTCTGCTTCACAGCAAGCCCATGAGGCAAAATCTGACAATACTTCATTTGCCACTCTAAACTTCCTATTTAGAGTCAAGAGCAACTGAGAGGAAAATTTAGCATCACAAAAGAATTCAGAATTCATTTATTTGCAAATTCCCTAGTAAATCTAAGCCTGGTTCTCAGTTCTCATGTGACCCAGACTCTATCAGAAGCCAGGCAAGTTCCTTTTACTTAAGAACCTTGAACATTTACCTCTGAGGCAATTTTAATGGATCATAAAAATTTGTTAATGAACAAAAGAAGGAGATCTGTAAAAGAATGAGTATGCCAGGCAGAGCAGCAATGATGGCAAATGCAGTTAAAGCCACACCCATCTGATGCCACAGGGCCCAAGAAGCTGTTACATAACACTAAGGAAGGTGTGGGAGTCCAGGGGCACGATCACCTCCCTGCTCCTGCTGGTCACACCGTTTCTGATCCAGGCCAGGATGCCATTGGCCTTCTTGGCCACCTGGGCACACTGCTGGCTCACGTTCAGTCAGCTGTCCACCAACACCCCCAGGTCCTTTTCCACCAGGCAGCTTTCCAGCCACTCCTCCCCAAGCCTGGAGGGTTGCCTGGGGTTGTTGTGACCCAAGTGCAGGACCCGGCACTTGGCCTTGTTAAACCTCATACAACTGACCTCAGCCCATTGCTCCAGCCTGTCCAGATCCCTCTGCAGAGCCTTCCTACCCTCCAACAGATCAACACTCCCACTTAATGTTGTGTCATCTGCAAATTTACTGAGGGTGCACTCAATCCCCTCATGCAGGTCACTGATAAAGATGTTAAGGCCGGTCCCAAACCCGAGCCCTGAGGGACACCGCTTGTGACCGGTTGCCAGCTGGATTTAACTTCATCCACTACCACTCTCTGGGCTGGGCCATCCAGACAGTTTTTAACCCAGTGAAGAGTCCACCTGCCTAGGCCATAAGCCATGAGCTTCTCCAGCAGAATGCTGTGGGAGACGGTGTCAAGGGCCTTACTGAAGTCCAGGTGGACAACATCCACTGCTTTCCCCTCATCCACTAGATGATGACATAGTGTCTGGTGGTGCAAAACCACCACTGTTTCAGCAGCTATGATTGGTCTTCTACAGCTCTTCTCCTATACCAGTGTTAGAGAAACAGCTGAAAGAGAAGAGGTGAGTTTTACTAAAACAGAGCTGCTTCTTCATGTTTTTACCTATTAATGGATTATCACATTCTCTGCAGCACATTTTCTGTACTGTGCCTTCAGGTTGATTATAAATTGTGGCATGTGAGTGCTAAATGGCAATGGAAGTTAGTTATGGATGTGTTCTTTTTGCATTAAATAGTTTGCCACTAGGCTGGACAAACTATATCATGTAAGGGAGATGGTATCGCAGGCAGTGATTAGTGACAGTGATGGATTTAATGCTATGATGGGATTTGGGTGTAGCCATAACATTAGCTACTTGTAGTGACTTCATTGCTTAGCAGCCTTGGCACTGGGCAGCAAGACCTAAACCACCTTTCTTCTGTCCCTAAAGCAGATAGCTGTCGAACTTTAACCAGCTCCTGGGTGAGGCCAGGCAGCATGCCAGTTCCACAAGACTTTTTTCAGCAAGCAGCTCCAGTAAAGCCAAATGAAGCCGAGTTTGTAGTGTGCACCCAGCTTTGTATGTTAACAAATGAGATATGCAATTAAGGAACCCATTCAGTATTTCTTTCGATCTGGGACAAACCAAAGTGCTGGTGGCTTTGCTCCCAGGTTTTGCTATAAAGCGCTTGTGGAAAGCTACTGAAGAGAAGCATTTTAATCAGATTAGAATAGATAAAGGGTATAACCCCATGGTTATACAATTGAGCTTTCTAATCATATTAAACTTTAATACTGGCATCAGTGCCGTATTGGAACAACAGTCACAAAAAGCTACAAGCATAAAATATTACAGAGCCTTAAACATATTACAGAATGTCATCCACTAAAGTTAAAAAATGTTATCGTGTTTGGGAAAATGTGCCAGCTTAAAAAAAAAAGCCCAAACAAACCTTGGAGCCTGAAGTCCTGTGTACAAGTGCAGATTAAATGCAGCACAGTAGAGGCAAGGCTTGACCTTTTTTGTTTCTTACTCTTAAATTAATTAAATCGCTTCCCAAACAGCTACTTCTGCCAGCATTACGCACCTTAGTCCTCAACCACCGAGGTGCTAAGTACACTTAGCTCTTTTGGCAGTCAGTTAAAGGGTCCCTCGTTGTGGGACGTACTCGTTATTGGTGAAGCAGCCCTGGAAAGAAACAGCTTCAGCTCCGTCACACCTCTGCTGTTGCAGCCACCACTTGGCATCCATCAGTGCTTAAAGCATGAGAGGACTGGAGGTAAGAGCCAAAGGAAAGGGGATGATAAGTATGACAAACTCCTGATTTCATAGAATTGTGGAATCATAGAATACCAGGTTGGAAGACACTTCAAGGATCCAACTTTTCTTGGCAAAAGCACGATCTAGAAAAGATGGCCCAGCACCCTGTTCAGCTGAATCTCAAAAGTGTAATGTCAGGGAAGATTTTAAGTGCCCACCTTGTGGCGTCTGAGTGTTTCCACCAATTTGAGTTTCCTCCATGATTCAGGTTTGCGACTACAGAGGACCCTGCTTGGAAATGGTGGCCCTGCACTTGGAAACTCTGACCACAGATGCAAGTCCTACCACTGTCCCTCTGGGCTGCAGCAGCCTTGAATTGCAGCAGGCAATCACAGCTGGCCCTCCTTGAGTGAAACAGCCAAGCAATAATTCAAACCCAAGGGTTTTCCCTTCTTCTTCACTCCAGCTGGAGTTTCCTCTTCCCACAGGCAGGCTGAAGGAGCTACACAATTTGTCTTGATTGAATAGAGTCAAGGTAGCAAAGACCTTGAATTTAAACTGTGTAGTCCCTTCTGGCTGTGGTGTGAGTACGGCTGGCAGCTTCGTGTGCGGTGATGGCCATAAGGACAGCTGGGTGGGAGCCACCACAGCACTGCTGCCCTCATCCAGGGACCCCGGGTCAGCTGTCCAGCTGTGGTGGGTTCTCCTCTGCCCTTGGAGTGAGATTGTATTCTGCTAAATATTCTGCACTTCAGAGAGTCTCTCATCCTTAAACTAAATAGCATTTACCCTCAGATTTTTCTTCCTAAGCTTGCTGCCATTTTTTCCTGACCTTTTTGCATGCTTTCTGTCCCACTCCCATGGTGCATGGCCACTCCCCTACGACCCTTTCAGTGATGTTTTTTCCAAGGTATCTTCCAGCCCACCAATGCCACCTCCAGGCTCAGGGTCATGCTCTGACAGGTAACACACGGTGTGTGCCACAGGGAGGCCCAAGAGGTGTCTTGGGCTTCCCATCGCTGCCGGCACCATTGTCACTGGGGGTGCAGCTGGACACTGGGACAGCTGCTGGGTTTGCTGTTCCCCACCATAGGTTAAGCATCATGGCTGGGTCCTGGAGAGGTTCCCCATCTCCAGCACCCACCCTGGCACCCCACAGACGGGTGGCCCCAGGGCAGCAGGAGAGGATGGCTCTCTAAGAGCCCAGGACAGGAAGTTTGGATCTTTCCATTTCTTTGTGATGGACGCCCTGGTAATTGCACACCTTATGAAGAAATGTGATGTAATTGTACCCTTCTAAAAATGCCTTGATTAAAAGCTTTTCCTGGGTCTTTAGGTGATGGGCCTGCAATTACAGAAAATGAACTGCATTTTAGCTTTCCATTGAAATTAGCAACAGTGGTTCTGCAGTTGACTTGGTGAGTAGTTAATGGAACAAACTGGATGCTTCACTACAATATGGGTTTTAAAGCTATTTGAGAAAGATTCCATATTTGAAATAGGAAAATAATTCACACGATGCAAAACCATTTTGTTTGTGTCTTTGTGAAATAATGGCTCTGTGTAGCTTTGAGAAGTAACTGCTTATCAATAATGATTTCAGTGTGCTCTTCCATCCCTCGCCATACTTGGGGGCAATGACCTGCAGAGAACTTTGGAAAAATTAAAACAAGCCAAGGAATTAATGAAGCAGAGAAGAGCTCCAGCCTGGCCTGAGATGCACGACTGGGTTTTATCATAAAGCTTGAAAAATAGATTTGTGTGAGTTCACACAGGGGCAGAACATTCCAAGACTTGTTGAATTTTAGTTACCACATCTCCAGCTTGGCTCAGTTAAACTCAAACTGTCATAACTGGCAAACGTTGGAGTACTGCTGGTGGATTGCAACTGATCCTGGGGAGAGAGCAGCCAGCCCCTCTCCTACATCACAGCCTGCCCCATAGGCAGGAGCACAAATAGCTCATGTGTCTTCTAGTAACTACTGATGGAATGGCCTCAAGCTGCTCCAGAGGTTTAGACTGGACATTAGGAAATGCTTTTTCACTGAAAGGGTTCTCAGGCATTGAAACATGCTGCCTGAGGAGGTGGTTGAGTCACCATCCCTGGATGTGTTTAAAACCCATCTAGATGTGGTGCTTGGGGGATATGACTTAGAGGTGAACTTGGCAGAGTAGGGTTAATGGTTGGACTCAATGATTTTAAAGGTCTTTTCCAGCCAAAGTGATTCTATGATTCTGTGCTGCATCTGCCTCCTTTCAGATGCAGCTCCTTGCCTGCTGAGCAGAGGTGCAGCTGTAGCATAACTCTCCAGGTGAGCAGAAAAGTGAGTGGTCACTCTTTCTCTGCTGCCTTTTGGATATGAACTGGGCTGAGGATGGATCAGGCTCCAACCCTGCACTTCCCACAGTGAAACCAGTCCCACTGCTCCTCTACACTGGGGATACCAGAGGTCCAGAGCAGCAGGAA
>NW_008610115.1:18730-19914 GCF_000691845.1 Merops nubicus
ACCACAGTGCTTCTTAGCCACAGACTGGGTGTACCACAGGGCCACCCTCTCTCCCTCCACCATCAGCACCTGCATGCCACCAGCCCTGCCTGCTCCTTCAGTGCCACAGCTCACCCGGGAAGTGTTTCAACACCTTTACCCCCAGCCAGCAAGTCTACTCTCACAGCAGCCATGAGAAACTGCTCAGCCCTTTCCTCAATGTTCATCTCCCATAACCAGGAAGCTCTTCCTGGCACTGGCCTTTGCACAGGCAGATGCTAAACTGGGGAATCCCCATTAGCTTGTGCTGCAGCTTCTGTTTTCCAGTACCAGCCACAATGTTTTTGGAAACGTGTGACCCTGTGCATTAATCCTCTATGGATACTATTTCAGTGTCCACGTTTTTATCTCCCATCCAGTGAACACCTTTGCATTGTGAAACTAAAGCAGAGCAGGCGCCGAGTCCCACCAGCAGCTCCCTGGGGCTGGTACTGGGGCTGGCACCCTGGTCCTGGTTCAAGCAGGAAGAGCCCTGAGCACACCTGCCTCCTGCTGCCTGGCCAGGGAGTCCTCTCCTCAGGCTGTCCTCCTGGGGTGCAGGCTCAGTCCTCACTCCCACAGGCTGGGCACTGCTCACATGTAAGTGCTGCTGGTTTTCCTGCCTTTCCCCTGCATCACAGCATCATCTCGCTGAGTCTCAGTACTTCCTCTGACACCAAAACTAGTTGCATTTTCAGAGCATATCTCTCAGCTCTCTGGAGAAACCTGAGCTGCAATCTAAAGAAACTGTATTTCATGAGGCACTTCATGAATGAAACACTTGCTCCCTGTTTTTCCTCTCCAAAAACATCTGCCAGAAATCTAGTGAGATATCAACCGCAGAAAAACATTTTTCATCAGCTGGGTCTCCTGGGACTCACAGGGAAACATTCCCTCAGTCAATGGGCATGTGTGTGAACCTGTAGTGCAGTGGCCTCCTCAGGTATGCTCTTGGATGTTGGTTGGCACCAACTTCCAGAAACATGTTCTGAAGGCCAGAGCAGCAGCTGGTATGGGTTTTGGTAGCACCCTGGTTCCCAGAAAGATGTGATGTTGCCAGGAACAAGGGTGCATAATCACCCAGAACCACAGGACAGGGAAATGGTAGGTAATAAGCATATTTCAGCCATAATATATAACATTATTATTACATATATATATATATA
>NW_008610116.1:0-6733 GCF_000691845.1 Merops nubicus
TTGTTGGTGTTTGTCAGCCACAGCCTGTCACGACATCTCTGGGAATTAAGAAAATTTTACATGTACCAATCAGAATACTTTGTGAAAGCATTTGATTTGCAGAACATTTGGTGGCTCTGTGTTTTCCAACCCATGGGCTGAGAACCAAAGAATATCTAAGGACTATTCCTGAGGTGTGTGCAAAAGGTAACAGAAAATGCAGCCTATTATCAACAGGCTTGAATTTACTCTGCTGACAGCAGCACTTGAACAGCCTGACAGGTCAACAGATCTCCCTGCAAAGCGTGCACAGACTCTGCCCTTCAGAGCAAAGAGTCTCTCCTGCTATGAACAGTAACAGTGCCATTTCTTCAGTCACTTCTTCACAGTACCACTCCTCCTCAATAAAACACAAATTAATAAGTCTCTAAGAGATAATTTTTTAAAGCTATTTAGTTGTGGCCTGTAATCTTTATGTCATAGCTAAAGAATCAGAGGAGGAAAAAAGCATAGGTCTTCTACTGAGTTTTACTAAGAAACTAAATCCTTCTAAAAGAGAGGTTCTCTCATCCTTACCTTCCACATGAATAGGACTATCTAGTAATAGGTAAGATACTACCTCAGATTTCCTTGACTAAGAATAGGAATATTTTGTATACCGACTCCCATGTCTTCTGTCACAGATTAATATGTGAATATAGCCACTTGCCTGAAGATAACTCATCTGATCCCTGCATTTTATTAAGGGGCAAAAATTCTTATTTTATCCTTTCCTAATATGACATAAACTATGCTACATATGTGGGACTGAATCTCTTCCCAGAAGTGTTGCCTTTCTTTTGTGTTATTTCCTGCTTAACATTTGCTCTTGACTTTTCATATTGTGGTAATACTAGAAGACCTACCCATAGAAAAAATATTTGTTATGGAAGAGCTTATCAAAACTGAGCACAGTAAATAATCAAATATGCAAATACTGTCACTCTCTTGCACAGACAACCACTAGAAGCAGCTGTGGCTTCCAGCTCTTCTTCCTGATGACGTTACTTATGTAGGTAGTGATAGGTATGGTACTTGACAGGCCATAATAAAAAACAGAGGTAACATTCAACACGGATCTAAGTCACCTAAAATCCTGCCCCAAAGCATTTACACGACTTATTACAGGTTTTGTTTCTGTTATACTTTTTCAGGTGTTACACTGCAACTTTATTATACAAAGGTTACTAGTGCAATATCCTGTTGCATCACAGACAGCAAGATACAGGCAGACACATCCAAACACTAAAATTGTATGTATTTGTACAGGAAGCTTGCTCCCCATTTGCTTTCTTCTCTATCAGGATACTTACTACCTTTTTAATGCTGCACTCAAATGCCATCCTATAATAGCTTTATCCTTTGTTACATCTTAGCTGGTGCTAGACTTGTGTTGTAGTACTGCTGCATTCAATTCATTCAACAGGACAGGAAAATCTTTTTTTGCACAGTTTGATATCCTAGCTGCCTAGAACTGCAAATTTTTCCAGTCTGTTTTCTCACAAAGAAATTTCACTCAGCTACAGATCGATGGATGCCCATAAGATAAAGGCAAATGCTGAGTAAAAAATGTTACAGCTGTATCGAAAAGGAGAAAAAGCTAAACCTTGACCTAATGCTCCACATAAACCAATGAGACATCTCATGATAACACTTCATCATTGCAAAACACCCTGTTCCTGAAAGTTTGGAAGTGTTTTGAAAATTCTTGAGTATTTAATCTGGTAACTCTCTGCAAAAGGCACGTTTTAACACATCCATTTTTCAGACATAAGAACTTGTATGGACTAAAAAGAAAAAAGATTGTAGGGATCATAAAGATCTGACACAGTCATTGCTTTTTTTCCAAACTCCAAGCATGCATTAGTCATGGTGCACGTCTGAGTTCTTCTCTGGGTTTGGTGCTCTTTATTTCACAAACTGAAAATCAAAGATGGACATTCACTCGTGTCTGCCTGGCCTCCAAAATGCACAGTAAGAAGAAGTTAGCTGTTCTAAAGCATTCTGCTTTACTGTAAGAGGTTTGGAAAACCAAATTAGCAAAGATACTGTGTCATTTTTCTAGGTGCTGCTATCATCCTGCTGAGAAATGGACAGGTCACATGATAATTTTCATACCTCTGCTGATATGGGAATATGCATAACCTAACTGCACATTGCCTCCAGTGTATCTACCCTGGGCAATGGAGCATGACCTAGATATCCCTGAGTTAAAGCCTTCCTTCTTGAGCTGGTGCAACCACATCGCTCAGCAAAGTGCTGCAGAGAGACTAATTCAGGTTTGGAGTCAGCATAGTTGTTTCATAGCCCTTATTGTCCATGAGTTAATGCTCACTGATGCTGCCAGCACTGCCTTCCCCTACAGTCATGTGTCACACCAATGCTGTTCTATCACTTCTGTTTCCAAACCTGGTCTGGTCAACAGAATCTCCAAGTCATAAGATATTTGGGCCTTCTTTTCTTCTACAATATGCAAAACCACTTGGTGTCAGTTGTGATCGAATTCTAAAACTGAAATGAATTTCCAGATTATCTTGATTTAGTATCAAAGTATACAGGAAAAAAAAAGCAGAACCCAAAAAATCCCCAAACCATTACGCAGAAGACAAAGTGGGTGTACTGTATGCCTGTAAAACCAATATTGTTTACTGATCAAAATGATTATAAAGTAAAGGTGGTTTAGGTAACAATAAAAAAAAAGAAACAACCACCAAAAATTACCTCCAGTAGGTCATTTTGTTCCTTAGTAATCTTTTCTAATTTCTTCAATTCTCTCAAGAGTTGTCTTGCCCTTTGGAAGACTGAGAAAGGTTGAGTTTTCACCCCAGGGAGCTGAAGTGCTTCTTCATAGGACTGTATATGAACAATGGTCTTCTGCATGGGACCAACACGGCCAAGTAAAACCTATGAGGATACAGGATAAATGACAGATGTGATACTGAGCTGAAATCAACACTGAAAATTTACACTACTGTCATGATGTGCAGAAGTTCTCTTTCGTGAGTCTCCCATCTAAGAAGGAAGAATATTTTAATCTTGGAACAAATAAGTGCAGATTCATGGTGAGGCTGGCTGAAGCAAGAGGAAGATATAACTTTAACACATTTACATTCGCAGTTCTGCTTTTTCTGCATATACATGCATCAAGTTTGCACAGAGACAAAAAAAAAGGTCAGATTTAGATTAGTAACCAAGCGTGTCATCTTTGGCAGTGAAGAGAGTTAAAAAACTAGTGCAAACCCTTTGATCTCACTCTAGCCAACTCTAGTTTTTCTGTTTTGTGCTCCAAACTAGCCACAAAATGTCCTGTGTTAAAGTTAGTCATTTTATGATGGCCCTAATAAACAGTCCTATCAACACAGCTGAGGTGGTGAACTGGGATTGAAGCCAGGAGAAACCTCTGAAGTTGACTTTCCTGTCCAAGACAGCATTTCATACCACGTCCAAGCAGATGCACATTTTACAATCACCTTTATCAGTTTTGGATGAACAGAAATGTGCAGTTTCATACCACAATAGATGTTTCATGGAACACTCAGTGATCAGCTTAGGAAAGGCAGAATGGCAATAACAACTCACAACTTCTTGGTCCTCCTAAAGAAATATGAAATCCTACTGAGACCTTATTCAGGAACTTCAGAAGAAAAAAAATATAACTACATACCACCTCTGGGCCTTTTAATTAATTATTTTTGTTGAATTTCCTCTCAAGAAGAATTAATTTTAAAAGGCCTCAGTTGAAATTTTTCTCATTCATCAGGATGTATCAGGAATTTTTTGTTATTAGCATAGTAACCAGGCTTCAATTTAAGATAAGGAAGTAGGTGAACATTTTTTTCCCAGAAAATTATTACTGTATTTCCACATAACGTAGCCATTAAAAAATCATTCTCTGTGTAACAAAGCTATGAGAGGTATGATAACATTTTTATCCCTCCCCTGAAACTGAATCTGTGATTTTTGCATTTCAGTCGGCTAACAATGTGGACTGCATGTGGTATAAAAGAAGATCCCATAATGCTTTGCTTTGCTTCACTCAAGCAGAGAGAACAAAACCATTAAGGCATCTTTGCACTGAAGTCCCTGCATGATGAAATGGTTTTGTGGCAAGTTCTACATTTCCAGAAATAGCTGCCAAATAGTCTGCCTCCATTTCTGGAAAAATAGGGCCTGCTTTTCAGACTTTTGGATTACATGCTGTTTGATGCTAAGTAAAGTGATGTGCCACAGGTGTCTCTGAAAGTCGGGCCATAAACCTTCAAAAAATGGAGACACTCAAATACAGAAGGTATGTCTGACAACATGTGCCTTAGTTATGTACTCAAGTTCTTTATGGGCATGTTCTCAACAAATGCTCTAATTTCAAATGTTTTCATTCAAGCCATGACTGTGCTTCTTTAAGGTATCTCCCAACAGTCTTGCCTTAGGGTTTACATTAAGCAGTTGTCTTGGACTATGCCAACTGGATTACCTTCCAATGAAACTAAAGCAGAAAATTCTGTCCAGAACAGCCTTTGAAGACACCCAGCCACTAATGGATGTCTGTGCCACAGAATCAGCCCAACATAAGCCCCCAAGACACATACAACACAGGTATCAGGTGCTCTGCACCAACTGTTTTGCCCTACCAATGGGCTCCTCTTGGACAGTACTACTTGCTACTGTGCAAACACATAGCCAAAATCATGACTGAAATAATACTTTCAGTTTCTGACCCAAGAGTTAGAATTTGTATGATACTAACAGTTCAAAGTCATATACTAAGTGCTTCTTCATGGTAATTTGCAGTCACAAAACAGCCTCATGCTTGGAAAGCATATTTATGCTGACATGCATAAATATAGGGGGAAAAGCCTATACAGGAGTTTTCACAGACCTGTCCCTGTTTAAGTTGGTCTTTAGGAGAAAATTCTAACAGATCTTCTGATGACAGGATCGTCTTCATCTTGGCAATGTCCTTCTCAAGCACTTTCACATGAGATTCAATAGCATCCAATTCCTACATTTTAGGAACAAAGAGAAAATTTGTAGATGGTACAAATACCAAAAGCTAGCTTGCATTTCTGCCTTTCACTTAAATTAGAAAAGAAATATTGAAAACCAAGTGCAGCATATGCAGGATATCCTAATGGATGCTGCCATTCAAAGGCTGGTTATTACAAACTACAGATCATCGTAACTTCTGGAGGTGTTAACTATCTGAGGTTACCTGTACTGTTTTGAACCCTGAATACAGAATTGAAATACCCTTGAAAAGTCACATTATTAATTACCAGTAGAGAGAAGACACTTTTCCAGTGGTGATAGTTACCAGCATAGGAAACTGGTCTAACCACACTGTTGCAGCTTCCTATATGAAGAGTCTTAATGCTAGGTGGAAAATGGATTCACACTCAGTACAGCTGCTTGTGAACTCTCATGCAGACAGTCACAGAATAAACTAGGTTGGAAGAGACCTTGGGATGTCTCTGGTGCCTGTCATTTGGGGCCTGATCATGTTGCAATTTGGGTATCTCCTGGGATGGGGATTTTACCCCCACTTTGGGCCCCTTGATCTAGTGTTTGACCAATCTCACTGCAAACAAAATTCTTCATAATATGTAGACGGAATTTCCTTTGTTATAATTGGAGTCTGTTACTGCTCATCTTTTCTTTGCACTCACCAAAGAAGATTCTGGCTCTGTCTTGTCTGTAGTCTCCTATTACGTGGCAGTAGACAGTGTTAATACTTGCCCCCACTCCCATCTGAGAACTGACCCAGGTGTCCCAATCTTTTCTCCTACATCCTGTGCTACACACTCCCAACCACCTTGGTGGCCTTCCAGGACTTGCTCCAGGTATGTTTATGTCTTTCTTACACTGGGAAACCTAAAACTGAGCACAGCACTCACATGTGATCTCACAGGTGCCAAAACCAAAGACAGCTCTCATGGACCTCCTGGCATTGCTCAGGCAGCCCAGGATGCTATGGCCTTCTTGTTGTAAGGCCATGCTGCTGTGTCACGATGGACTTGCTGTCCACCAGGACCACCAGCCCTTTTGGCAAAGCTGCTTTCCCGCTGGTTGGCCTTCAGCCTTTACTGGTATTTAGACATGTTCCCTCCTAGGTGCAGGACTCAGCATTTGCCTCTGTTAAACTTCATGAGGTTTCTGTCAGCCCATTTCTCCAGCCTGTCCAGGTGCCTCTCAATAGGAGTCCTACCCTTCAGCAAGATAAGCCCTTTTAATTTGCCAGTCAACAATCCTAAGCAAGGAGTTTCATCAATACTCTTGTACTGTACAGCTTAATTAGATACCAAATAACTTCTGATAGTTTGTTTCCAAACAATTAATTTCCTCACTTGGCATACCTACTAAAACCAGCACACCTTTTCTCTATGCAGACAGCATAAGCTGTATTTTGTAACATATAATGAAGCTCTGATAAAAGGCTCTTACAGATCACCCAAACTTACATCAGCCACATGCTGGATTTGTGGAAGAATCTCTGCTATCTCATGCTGTAAAGTTGCTATTTGATCATCTATCTCATTTAGCTGTTGAATTACATTGTCTGTTTCAAAGACTGGTGTTAGCTCCTCCAGTTCCAAGTAAACACTGTGTAGAAGAGTCTGCTTTTGCTCTGAGTCTTCCAAAGCCATCTGGAGACAAAATAAGAACTTAGTTTCATGTTCACCATTGATGGATTAAAGTTTCACAGAAGTTAGAACCAGAA
>NW_008610117.1:0-10437 GCF_000691845.1 Merops nubicus
TTGAGGCCATTTTTTCTTGTCCTGTCAAGAAGGAAAGTTTGCGGGCCCCCGGTCCAGCTGCAGGAGCTGTTCTGCATGCTCAGTGTGCGCCGAGCCCTGGGGAAATAGGCGATGGTGGGTGCTGAGATGAGATACCCCAAGTGGCTGACTTGCCACCATGCCAGTGTCCAGAAAGCACTCGACATCCCACCAGCACATACTTGAGTATTCAAACAAGAAGTCTGCGTGTTCTTGTGAGACTGGGCTGAGGTGGAAGCTCTCTGATTTTGCGTCACTAACCGATCCCCCCACTCTCCAGCGAATCTAAGTTCATGCTGGGGCTGGGACAAGTCTCTGGGGTTCACCCCATGGTCCAGGCTCCAACTGTCATGCTTGTAACAGCAATTCGGTATCATACTGACACTTTCAAGTAAAATTTCTATTAGGAGCATATCACCCCAAATTAGGTACAGGTTTTAAACTGCTCAAAGCCCAAAGATACATTCTTGGAATATTCCCGTACTTCCCTTGGGAAAGGGAGACTTTTAATATCATCCCAATTAAGATTAAAGGCATCAGGGTCTTAATGAGAGGCATATTATTTTGGAGCTAGCATCACAGCCCAGGCAAGGAGGATGGCTTCTCTATTTCACCAGTAACTTATTTACAGCAGAACCAGCCTAAACCATTTGTTTGATTTTCCAGGCATTTTGTTATCCTTCAGGTGAGGAAATGTATTTTTTCTCTCTCACCTCTACCCCTTTATCACCACAAGGAATTCAGGGGGGATGCTGGTGGGGCCCCCCCTCTCCCCCAGCTCTGGAAATGTCAGTGGGTGGGGATGGTGTTCCTGGCTGGCAGGGGAGGACACAGTGTTTCTGAGCACCTGTGTTTTCCCAGGCCACTTTCTGGTCTCTTTCCAAAGACCTTCTCCCTAGTTCAGTTGACAACAGCTGCTGGAAGGCTCCTCCCCAAGGGAGGGGGAAAGACATGACCTATTTTTTTAAGAGTAACTTCACCATTTTGGAACAGGTTTGGTGTTGCTGTCAACCGAGGAAGGGTCAGGCAGTGAGAGCAGCTGGCGTGACATGCTCTGGGCTTTGCAGGGACATGTTTACCTGCCGCCTGCCTTGGTGGAGCTCCAGTGCTGCCTGCAAGCCGTGGCAGCCCCGTCGCTTTCTGCCTCACTGCTGGGAGAGGTGCCAACCACCAAGCCTTAAAGGAATCCACACAACCACGAGGCAGAAGCAACAGGTCAGCGAGAAGGAGAAACGAGTGTTAGAAGATCTGGAAATACCCTTTGCAAGGAGAGAAATGGAGACCCTCTTCCAAGAGCAGCCTGAGACTGGGAACCAGTATTTGGAAGATGCTTTGCTTCGGAGTTACTTGAAAACACACCTTCCTCCCAAGGTTTGGCACGTGTGTTTGTGTTTCTGTGTGTATGCACTGCAATTCCAGCTGGGTCACGGTTTAAGCCAGTGAATTGAATATTTCTCTGAGCCCCTCTGTGCCTTTGAGTGTTTAAGGGGAGGATTTTATCAGCGTGCTTTAAAACTTGTTATCTTTTGGTCAGTGCAGGGGTGGAAAATACTGCCAGGACAGAACAGAAATAGAAAGTGTCTTGGTGGACTCTGGTCTGGGTGTTGTCACAAGGGTGTTGTTTTTGGACTGTCAATGCAGGCACGTGCTGTCTGCTCATCCAGAGAAAGAAATTCCAGAGAAAAGGAAAAAACTAAGGTTCCTCCAAGCTCTGCTGTGCAGTTCCACTGCTCTCCCTGCAGGGAAGGGGGGCTCTTAAGGGAATTCCTTTCCAAAGGAATGGGGCTGTTCTAAGCTGAGTGCTCAAGAGGGTGCCAAGGCCTGTTGAGGTTTGCTTGTTCTCAGCACAGGTTGTTGGTTTTGCTGGGTTGATTTTCAGTCAGGGAAGGTTCTGTGCACATCACAGGGCTTGGGAGAGGTGAGGTAAGACCCTGAGCTGTGGGTCTCTGTTCTGTGAGGTCCAGACCTAAAGGAACCCTTGGGAGGAGGTGGCTCATTTCGCTGCCTGTCCTTTGCTGTTACCTCAAGGACTGCGACTGTTTCCCACTTCTCGAGGAGCAGAGAGCATGACCCCTCTCCATGGCTCCCTCCAGCAGAACCTGTAAAGCCCCTGGGTGAGTAGAGGGGCAGAAGGTGGCTTTCAGTGCCCCTCTGCCTGCCAGTGCTTGCTCTCCAGGTCTCTGAGGCTTTGCAGACATGCAGTAGGAGTATGGTGGCAGCCCTGGGTGCTTGCTTTTGTCACAGCCATGACAAAAGGTGGCACTGAAGCCTCCCTAAGCACCACTGGGACAGAAAAGGAGGTTGCCTTTGTGCAACCATGAAGATCTTGCTCCTAATCTGCACCTTTGGAAGGAGCATGATTTGGATCTCCTGAAGACTAGAAGTCTTTTGCCAAGGCTGAGAGCTTCTCTCCAATCCTTCCCCAAAGAGACAAAGTGGCTGCAAAATCCACTGGGGAATCAGCAGCATCTCCTTTAACGTTTCTGCTCTTGGTCCCCGAGGGGCAGTGTTGCCTCGCTGCTGAAGGAGAGCCCAGCCTGCTCCCTGCACCACCCGCTCGCCTGCAGCCCGAGGGCTGGCTCTCCATGTGAACACCTTCCTCTTCAGGAACAGGTCCAGGGGAAGCTTTGTGTGGCACAAGACATCACGCTGGAGGTTGGCTCCTGTTGTACTGTTCACCTGTGTTCAGTGGTGAACGCAGAAGTTTTCCTGGAATGGAGCAAAAATATGAATTTTTTGGAATGGAGAAGTATCTGCTGGTCTTTGATCCCCCTGAAAATACGGCCTGTAATATAAAGTGTCATCTGTTTGCACTCTTAATGTGCAATAATTTGCACATTTCTGATCTATATTGATCCCTGGGGTGTCAGAGCACAGATGAGGGTGATGAGAGCACCCTGCAGACCACAGCCCTGCCCCAGATGGTTTACAGATGCCCCCTCCATACGTTTTTTTGCCTGCTGTGTGTGACATTCAGCAGTCACAAATGTAGGAGCTCTGCTTTTCTTCTTTTATCTCAGAAATAGACACATTCATTTGGGTAACTCAGTGGATTGTGAGGCTACATGTGGTCAGGACACGAGCTTCCAGCTAGGCAGGTGTTTGTTTTTATTTGTTTTAGAAAATGTGGAAGAGGTGGAGGGACCATTGTAGCCTGAGTTCATTATCGTGTATTGACCAAGAGCTCCTTCTGGTAGACTCATCTTCTGCCCACAGAAAACCTCCAGGTAAACAGTTCAAAGGTGCTTGTGCTTCAGGGATCAGCAAAGTCCAAGAACCTTGCTTTCTTAGATTATGCCTCTAAAACAACCTTCAAATTGTTGTCAAGATATGATAAGCTTTGAAGCATACACCCATCCCATCTGAGCTCCAATGACAACAAACAGGGGTGCAGCTGGAGCTCAACCCGTTGCCAGGGCTCTCATGCAGAGTTTTGGCTTGGTTTGTGAATTTTAACACTATTTCAGCATTCACCTGAAGGACAACTGCCTGGTCTGAGCGTGGAGACTTCCAGAGTAGTAGCAGGAGAGTGTGTGTAGGATCCTCGTTACACACACTGAACAGCAGAGTGATGAAAGAATCAGTCCTATGGGATGCAGTTTAATGAAAAGTCAATTGTTCCATTGAGGAGGAAATGAGAACTCTTGAGGGGTGGAGAACAGCAAAAACTATTCCTCTGATGAAGGCAACACTAGACCAGGTGCTTCTCTGAGCCCAAACACAATCTTGGATCGATTTGTACTAATGAGGGTCTAATGGTGCTAGAGGCTGGGTCTGCCTGGCCTGAGGTTGGTCATCACTAAGTCAAGTTATTTACATCTAGGCAACTTCACTGGGCTTTGGCTGCAGACAGCGAGGAGCACTTGCAGAAGGCAGCTCCTGTCACCTTGAGAGCGGTGCCCAGGAGGGCTGGGATGAGTCACTCCTCTGCAGTTTCCCTCCCTTAACTCTGGGCAGAGCTCTCCACCCCAGTCAGCCAAGCTTGGCTGAGATGGGGCCACATCAGGCCCTTAGCCAGGGCTGCTGAGGGAGCTGGATGCAGGGGGGTGGGAATTCAAATCTGGGGTGCCAGACAAGCTCCAATGATTGTGTTGTCCCTCCTTTTCTAAGCTGATGGGCAGGTAACTGCTTGGCCCAGTGGAAGTTTTCCTATACAGATGAAGGCTCTCTTCTTTTGGCAGCTCTTCCCCTGGCACTCCTCTCCAGCAGTAAATCACAGAGTGGCTGTGGCTGGAAGGACCTCTGGAGATCATCTCATCCAACCCCCCTGCTCATGAGCATCTGTGTCATTCTCAGCCCTGATACAAAAGCTCTTCTGTCTTTTGTAAAACCCAGAGACGCTGCCAAGAGTTACTTGAAAAAAATTATTTTGGGGAAAAAAAAAAACAACAAAACCAAACCCAAAGTGAAGTGACAGCTGAGCACAGCTGTGCCAGCAGAGGCTGGGAGCCAGCGTGTCCTGCTGCATCCCAGAGTGCACGGAAGGGCCAAGTGACAGGAGACCACCAGAGCCACAGGACAGCCTGGTCAATCCTCTTGCCTTCCCAGCTAGGACTGAGGCCTCTTGCCTTCCAGGGCCGTGCTGAAGGGCTCTTCTTGTTGCTTCCCAGGTGCTGGAGGAGGTGAATGAGGACCTGGAGAGGTTTGGACGGCGCCTGCTCAGCCAGGTGAAAGCTCTGGGCGGGGAGTGCGAGCGGAGCCCGCCCCTGCTCCGGCAGTACGGGGCCTGGGGGCGGCGGGTGGATCACATCCTCACCTGCCCCGCCTGGAGGAGGATGAAGGAGATTGCTGCAGAAGAGGGGCTGGTCGCCGAGGCTTACGAGAGAAGATTCTCCAACTGGAGGTAACTGGGGGACAACGGGAATGATTTGGTGCCTTGCTGGTTATTCTTAGCAGGGCACATGGAGCATCTTGGAGGCCTGAACTTCTTGTTGTGTAATGGGTAGCAGATGATGCATGGGCACAAGCAGACCTCCCGCCAGGCTGAGCAGCAGGGTCTGTCTGCTGTAATGTTCCACACCAGCAGTGACAAGCCCTAACTAATGGCCTACAGTGGATCATAATAGTCTCTGATGTCACCTTCCTGATTCTGGGGCCTGGCCGGTCCCTGCGCTGCTCCAGCTCTACATGCATTAGCTGTAACCCAGCTGAAGGGCTGGGATTTTACTTGTATTCTGTTGTATTCCAGCCCCTGGAGGCAGACCTACAGTTCTGACTTTTCAGAACTGCACTTTGTGTGCTGGCTGGGGAAGCCTTCACCCAGCCTTGCCCTGGCAGTCCCTCAGGGACTGAGAACCTGCTACCAATCTCTCCCTGCCTGAAACAGCTTTTGCCCTCTCAGGAATGAGCAGTTCTGATTCTCACCTTGTTTATCCTGGAGAACAGGAGGCTGAGGGGAGACCTGCTTGTACTCCACAACTCCCTGAAAGGAGGTTTTAGTGAGGTGGGGGTTGGGCTCTTCTCCCAAGAAACCAGTGATAGGATGAGAGGCAATGGGCTGAAGTTGCCCCAGGGGAGGTTTCAGTTGGATCTTGGGCAGAATTTCTTTCCTGGCAGAGTGGTGAGGCCTTGGCCCAGGCTGCCCAGGGAGGTGCTGGAGTCCCCAGCCCTGGAGGGCTTCAAAAAAAAGTGTAGACGTGGCACTTGGGGACATGGTTTAGTAGTCATGGGAGTGATGGATTGATGATTGGACTTGATGATCTTTTTTAACATTAATGATTCTATGATTCACCTGTTTTGGCTGCATTTTGTTCCTCTCCTCCTCGTCGAGATGCTTCACCCCCCTGCTGTGGAGCAGCTGCATAACCTGTCTGCCTGCCCTTTCTTCCCCAGCCGTCTGCATCAGGCTGTCAAAGTGTACTTATTCTCAAGCTTCTCTGGAGGGTTCAGCTGTCCACTGGCCATGACTGATGGGGCAGCCAAAGTCATTGAGGTATGAGCTCAGCTGGTCTCTGAGGGCACAGCCCACATCCTGGCAGTGCTGGTTGGAGACTGGAGCACTGGCCAAGGCTGAGCGGAGCTGATCTGCTGCTGTCTGGCTCTGGGCACGACCCACCCTTGCTCTGTGACTCAGCTCCATCTCCCACTGCCTTTCTCCTTCAGTCACAAGGGCTTCGTGCCCAGGCTGGCTTTTATGTCTCCCTCCAACACGAAGCCTGTGGCACTGCAGGGAGCTGGAGAGGTGTCCCAGCTGGTTTTACTACGAGGTGGTTTTTTTTTCCTGTTCCCTGTGTGGAGTGGCAGTTTATTGCATTGAACCAGATCCATACCTGATGTAAATGAGTCAGGCTGGCAAGACTTGCCCAGTCTGAAGGTTTGACTCTGAGCAGCACCCTCTGCGCTGTGTTGGTGGCTATGTACGATGCAGAACAAAGCTAGCCCTTAAGTAGCTAGCCCTGTGCATGTTAATTCAATAAAAAGACAAAAAATTAAGGCAATTTCCACTTCTCTGCAGCCCAGGACACCCCGGTGTTAGTTAAGGCAACTCTCTAATTTCATCCACTGTCTTACCATCTTCTTAGTTTCTTTTCCATCCCCCAAAACAGTCACTAGGTATTCCTGGATCTCTGAAAAAGGCTTTTGACCATCTGACAGCCCGTGATCCCCAGAGGTTCTGGACCTCTGGGCAGTGGATGACCGAGCGCAGGGGAGGCTCCGACGTCGGTGCGTGTCCTGGGGGGGAAGCAGCTGCAGCAGCAGCGAGGGGTGTGAGGGGTGTGGGCTGCTTCCAAAGCCAGGGAGCTGGTTTAGGAAATGGAATCATAGAATAGTTTGGGTGGGAAGGGACCTTCCAAGGCCATCTGGTCCAACCCCCCTGCAGGGAGCAGGGACATCCCCAGCTAGAGCAGGTTGCTCAGAGCCCCGGCCAACCTCACCTGGAATGGTTCCAGGGATGGGGCAGCGACCACCTCTCTGGGCAGCCTGGGCCAGGGACTCACCACCCTCATAGTGAAGAATTTCTTCCTTCTTCTTAGTCTAAATCTCCCTCTTTTAGTTTAAAACCATTCCCCCTTGTCCTGTCCCAGCAGGCCCTGCTAAAAAGACTGTCCCCAGCTTTCTGACAGGCTCCTTTAAGTACTGAAAGGCCACAAGGTCTCCCAGCTGAAGTCATGCAAATCCTCTCCACAGCTCTGCTTTTTAACCAGCTAAAGCCCCAACTTCTGTCCACTGGTACATGCAGGACACACAGGCAGGTACAGAGCTCTGTTCCTGGCACAGATAACACACTGATGTCTAGCTCCAAAATCTAAACCTTGAGCAAGGCAGTCAGGCCCATCCCAGCTGGGACTGAGAGACCATTCTTGGCCTTCAACTTGTGCTCCTTGGCTACTGTTAGTCACAGCAGAATGGGCCAGGAAACCTTAGAAGCCCACTGTGGAGACAAGAAGTGTGGAAGGGGAGTCAGTACTTAACTCTGTTCTAGTACTTCACTCTGGCTGCATCCTTTATCCAGAGTCAATGCAAGAGATTAGCAGCTAATCCATACTCAGTCTTGATAGCAAGAGGTGACTTAAAAGCTGCTGCTTAAACCAAAAATCAGCATTGATTGATCCTGATGTTCCCACAAAGCCAAGATGATCTTCTCCTCTTCTCCTTTCTTGCAGGGAATGGCACCCAGACTGTGGCCAGGAAGCAGCCTGATGGCACCTATCGACTCTATGGTTTGAAGTGGTTCACCTCAGCTGCTGACTCTGATGTGGCATTCACCCTGGCCAGGGTAGTGGATGCTGAAGGAGAAGTGAAAGAGGTCTGTCTGGTGGTGGAACAGGGTGAAGGAGAAAGGCATTCCTCTCTTCCTTGTCTCATGGTAATGAAATCCTCTTCCCTTGCTTTTCAATGGCCCCAGGGTTCCAGTGGCCTGTCCCTGTTCTTCCTGAAGGTTCGAGATGAGGAGGGGAACCTGAACAGCATCCAAGTGCAGAGGCTGAAGGACAAGCTGGGCACACGGCAGATGGCAACAGCAGAGCTGTGGCTGGATGGAGCTAAAGCAGAGCTAGTACGTAGGGCTTCACCTTCCACTTGGGACCAGGCAGACCTCTTGGGGGGTCTTGGCAGTGATGTCAGCTGAAAAAGTTCCTCTCCTTCACCTCTGTGGCTAGCTGTTCTTCACAGCATGCCCCACCAATGGGGCTGTGCGTGGGACAGAGCTGAGAAGAGCTCAAGAAAAGACAGGGGGGAATATATTTTTTTAAAAAGTCACTTTTTGGCTGGTTGTTTCCCTAAGCCAGTGGCACTGGGCCAGCTGAGGGACAGTTCTGTGGAGCGTGCAGGTCAGAACGAGCAGCAGGGACCAGACCTGAGCCTGCTGACGTGGTCTCCAAAGCCGCCTCTGTGCTTATGCCACAGCCTTGGCTAAAATGAGACAGCCAGATTGGAAAGCAAGCAGTTCTTCGTGGTGCCTGAGGACAGGCAGAGTCAGAGAAGCCAGTCTACATCCATCTGCCTGCTGACACCACTTCCACAGACATATGCAGCCAATCCCAGGGCTGGGTGAAAGGTGTCCAGCAGCCTGTTGTCCCTTGGTGCTTGCAGGTCTCCAGGGAGGGCCGTGGGGTGGCCTCCATCTCCAGCATGCTGAACATAACTCGGATCCACAACGTCATCGGCGCAGTGGCTTCCATGAGAAGGTGAAGGCAGCTTGGATCCCTCCAGAGCTTAAGGAGAAGAGGGGGACTTTGCAATGCTCAGCACTGCAGCCCATTGATGTCTGCTGCCTTTGCAGGCACGGGTCTGGAAGCTCCAGCAGGGCTGGAGGAGCTTGGCCTGTGGGTGGGTGACCTAGGCTTGGTGTGCTACAGCTGAGCAGGGTTCTTCCAGTAGGACTGGCTGGAAGGGAAAGCTCAGAAGCTGATTTAACTCTGTTTTAGTTGCTGATCTAACTGCTTTCCCTGGCTGGCTTCTCTCTAGGATGATCAGTCTGAGCAGGGACTACGCCCGCAGGCGGGTTGCCTTTGGGAAGCTCCTCAAGGATCACCCCCTCCACATGCAGACAATAGCCCGGATGGAGGTAAGACTTTTGGGAACCAAGATGGACCTTTTGGTGAGAAAAGAGGGCAGCCAGCCTGCCTCTGTGTGCAACGTGCAAGAGATGGGTGTAGAAGCCTAGTCCTGCTGCAGCCAGATGTATGCAGCAGGGGAATGGCCATATTCTAGTAGGATTTGATCTGCTGCCTGACCTGGTTTCTCTGCTGGACTTCAGGTTATCCTAAGTAGTAGTTTTCTGGGATCTATCCTTAAAGGAGAGCCAAAAGCTCATGCATGCACCTGCTATGAGTTGGCCATTAGCATCAGTCCAATGATGACACCACAGTCTCCTAAACTGCAGTTAACATACTCTTGTCCAGGACTGGTACAGACTCATCCACCTTCCCTGGTAGCTCATGTACCAAGAGCTGGGCTGTTCCCAGCAGGCTTGCAGAATTCCTTAGTATCCCCTATGCACTTTAGCTTTGGAGTGTTGGACATCACTTTGAGATAGTCTCATGGCACCTTAGCAGACCAGGCTGGAACCAGCCCGAGACAAAGATCCTTGCCAGTGAGGCTCCCCCATTTCTCTCCTTGCAGGTGGAGGCACGAGGGGCATTTCTTCTGCTCATGGAGATCGTTCGTCTGCTAGGACTTGTGGAAACCAGCCAGGCCAGTGAGCAGGACCAGCTTCTCTTGAGGCTGCTGATCCCAGTCGCCAAGCTGTATACTGGGAAGCAGGTATGGAACCACCAGCTGCTGATCAAACAAGCCTGGCCTGGGGCTGTGTGGCTTGGGAGCAACCACAGAGCTGGAGAGAGGAGTGACTGCCAGGGCCAGTCCTCTAGCTGCAGGGCCTGCAACAGCTATTGCTCTGCTCAGGCTGGATTCTGTGGGTGGGAGACTTTTCCTTTTACTCCCAAGGCCACCAGTCAGATCTGATCTGTCCATGACATGCTCCCCATGCCACAGAGAACGCTGCTGAGGCTGCCCCAGGACCAAGGTGGAGCACTGAGCCACAGGGAATATGTTTCCCCTAGTTATGAATAGATAGAAGAGAAGGTGTTAATAGCTGAGCATCAGCCTTAACTTCAGGGATCTTCTCCCTCTTCTGATTGCCCTCAGCTTGAGCACACAGGAGCTTACACACCATCAGCAAGTGGAAGGTAAAGGCTCTCCTGGACTAGAGACACGTCCTCCCATGTACAGGCAAACCTCAGGCTCATCCTTACCTAGAGATGGCTGTAGTGAGACAGACTCTCTTTGGATCTTCCCTTAAGGTCTGACTACTCCTGCAGGTCCTCTCTCAAGGAGGTCCTCTCTACCCAGTCTTCATTCCTTGGGTGGCTCCTCTTGCATCTCATGAGCAGCCTGCCTCAGTACATCGGTGGGATCCCCTCAGTGCCATCCCAGCAGGAACTGCTGTGGGGTGTCAGAGGTCTCAGGACGCTCTTT
>NW_008610117.1:10468-18159 GCF_000691845.1 Merops nubicus
TGTGCAGTGTGGGTCAGCTCAGCTCTCTCCATTTTGCAGGCTTCTGCTGTTGTGGTTGAGGCAATGGAGAGTTTTGGAGGACAAGGTTACATGGAGGATACGGGCCTGCCCGTCATAGTCCGCGATGCTCTGGTAAGCAAGCAGCAGGAGGAGCAGGAGCAGCTCCTGTGGGCCACCCAGTCGCCTCCACGGTGCTTCCCGGGCTGATGCTTAAGACATGCTTGGGGGAAAACATGCTCAGGCCCTCCCCAGCTCACTCCAGGTGTGGCAGTTCTTTCCCAGTTGCCTGCCTGCTGAGCCCTGTCATCCCCAGGGAGGGGACATCCTCTGTTCCTGCTGCTGGGGTGGCTTTCTAGCTCAGCAATGGAGCTGGGCTCCTTGCCCTCACCACCACTGCTCCTTTCCACTTGGGGTGAGGCAAGACATCTCTGGAGATTTCCTTGATATCCCCTTAGCTCTGCCCCACATCTTTGTTTCCTCACGTTCCCCCTTCTTCACCGCAGTTGCTCCAGAGGGCTCCTTCCTGCCTTCCCCAGCCTCTTCTGCCCCACAGGTGCTCTCCATATGGGAGGGAACAACAAACATCCTGTCGCTGGACGTCCTGCGGTGCCTCTCCAAGAGCCAGGGCCAGGTGCTGGCTGCCTTCCTCTCCACAGTGCAGGTGAGCCCACACAAAGCTCTGCTCACCCCACTTGGTGCTGATGCTCCTGGCTGAGGCTGGCAGGGGACGTGACCAGGCTGAATCCAGGAGGCGTCTGACAGCCCTGCTCTGTAACGAGCACTTACAAAAGCAGAACACAGGCACTGCTCATTTTAGGAGCCTCCTGTGCTGCAGAAAACACAGCTCCTTTCATCTCAGCAGAGTTCTGCATTGTCAGAGCTCCTCATGACAGGTACCAATAGAGGTGTATTTTTAACATTGAAAGAGTCACCTTCCTGAATCCAAAGTAATTTTGTGGGTTTGTTTCTTAACTGGAAAAACACCACAAGACTCCTGAATATTAAACCTACTGCATTATGCCTTTCTATTTTTATTCCCACTAAAAAGATGGAAATTCCATTGCTGCCTCTTTAGAGTTGCTGTTCTCTGGCTTTACCTACAGGCAGCTCTTTTAAAGGTGCTCAGATGACAGGAGAGATCAAAGCAGCTCAGAATTTCATGAAGGTAAATGACATTAGCTGGTTTGACATGTCCCATAAAGGGAGACAGGAACCAGCCTGAAAGGTGCAATCAGCACATCAGAGGGTGTCATCTCAGAGATGACACTAATCCAGATAGAGCAGTCCAGATTACCTTAGCCCAGATACAGGGAGGGAATGCCTGGATTTGACTGTGTGCAGCCATCCCTTCCTCATCCAGACCCCATGAGAGGGGGAAGGTCTGAGTCACCGTACTCCCTGCAGCGTCGGCAGCTTGGGAGGGCTTTCAAAAACACAGGAGCCAGAGCCTGAGGAGTTCTCCCCAGGGGCTGCAGCAGCAACGTCGGTCACCCCGCTACTGGGGAGACCCCTGCAGTGCTGGGGCAGCTCTGGAGTCCTCAGCACAGCAGAGCCAGGGACCTGCTGGAGCGGGGCCAGAGGAGCCCCAGCAATGCCCCGAGGGGGGAACCCCTCTGCTGGGAGCCCAGCAGGAGAGAGTTGGGCTGGGGCAGCCACAGAGGAGAAGGCTCCAGCTGGGGAGACCTGCTGGGGATCTTGCAGTGATTCAAGGGGCCTGTCAGAAAGCTGGGGACAGACTTTTGAGCAGGACCTGTTGGGACAGGACAAGGAAGGATGCTTTGAAACGAAAAGAGGGAGATTTAGACTAGGAAGAACGAAGAAATTCTTCACTCTGAGGGGAGTGAGACACTGGAACAGGTTACCCACAGAAGCTGTGGATGCTCCATCCCTGGAGGTGCTCAAGGCCAGGTTGGATGGGGCTTTGAGCAACCTGCTCTAGTGGGAGGTGTCCCTGCCCATGGCAGGGGGGTTGGAACTACATGATCTTTAAGGTCACTTCCAACCCAGACCTTTCTGTGATTCCACCTCCCTGACTCAGTACACTCTGTACAAAGCACCTCTCTGACCTCCAGAGTGTCCTCTTGCCATCCTCAGACAACTTTTGATGAAGGAAAAGCCCCTCAAGGAATGTTACTACCAGACCAGCTGGGAGGGGGTTCTGCAGATAGTGCTCCTGCAGCATCAGGCAGGAACACACCAAGGCTCCACATCAGAACCAGAGTTTTGCTCCCGGGTGATGAACAGCTTCTTTTTGAGCTCCAAACAACCCAATTATTTCGGTCTCTGGGAGTCTGGCTCATTTTGAAACCTCTTCCCAATTCCCCTCTAGTGAGGATATCATTTAGCCCTTCATAAAGGGATCTTAACTGCTCCAACCCATTTCCTTTTTATTGATGCACATAAAACGAGTCCAATTTGGTTTATGTTTGTCCATCAGGGTTCTCACTTTGCAGGATCTGTGCCCAATGCCAGGCTGTGGTGGTGAAAGCAGCGTTAGTCCTTAGCACAGCACATCTCCTCTTGTCCTGTCCCTTGTTCCCTGGGAGAAGAGACCAACCCCCCCCTGGCTCCAGCCTCCCTTCACATGGTGCTGGGCTGTGTGACGCTGGCTCCCAGCCAGGCTGCTGGGGACACGTCTGTGCCTTTGGGGTCCATGATCCTGTGCTGTGAGCACTGACGTGCAGCTCTGCCCACAGCACAGCCCAGCACCCATCGAGGGTGCTGCTTTCCCTGTTTCCAGTCAGACGAGGCACAGGGCCGTGGGGGGTGGGAGGAGCTGGGCACAGCAGAGGACAGAACCAGGGGCAGCCCGCCCAGTCCGGGCTCCTGCTGGGCAAATGAGCTGGGGTTTCACAGACTAGGGAGAGGAACTGTGTGGTCACTGAAAGCCTCAAAACCATCAACGCTGGCTCTGTGCAGCAGATACTGACAGGCTGTAGCTTCACCAATAACCTGCAGAGGAGGCTAATTCACACAAAGCTACACTACTTAAACATGGAACACTTCCTTCTAGTGATACTGCCCAAGGTAACTGTAATTCTGCCATGGGTTTGATCACTGGGAAGATGCCACCCCAGCCTGGCAGCTCCACGCTCCTCTCGATCCATCCCTCAGACAGGGGAATATCCCAGGAAGCACAGATTAACAGCCAGGAGCCACAGGCACACCTCAAGAGCAACTACCTCAGACCCTCTCGGTGCCCCATCACTTGGGCTTTCATGAGGTGTTTGGCTGCTGGGGGAGTAGCAGCTGAGCTCGACCAGGGCGAGCTTCTAGGTGTGCTTCCAGGAAGGGTTGAATACCTGCTGCCCATCAGAGGAGCCGCTCTGGGCCTGGGGCCTTGCCCATTGACACCACCTGAGAAAAAAGCTCCTTGAAATCTGCATCTTCCTGCCTGGACACAGCCCCGGCACAGGGATGGGAGTGAAAGTATCAAAATTTGGGGAATTAGAGCCTGATGGGTGGATGCAGTTAGAGAGAACAGGGGACACCATTGGTCCCCACTGGGTGTGGGAACAGCCCCACGCTGGGTCTGGCTCCCAGTGCTGTAGGCAGGGCTGCGAGGTCCCTTTTGGCAGCATCCCTGTTCCCACCCCGGCCCCTCCGCCCACGGCTCCTCCACCTCTGGCTGCCTCCCTTCCAGCCCTGGCAGTGCCGGGTGTGCTCAGGGCTGCACCAGCCCTGTTCCCCTCCCGAAGGTAAAGACAGTCTCAGCTTTCCTGGGGCTCTTCTCTTTGCAGAAGAAACTGGAGCTGGCGTCGAGCACTGCGGAGCTGGAACCCGCCGTGAAGGCAACGGGAGATGCCCTCAGCAGCCTCTCCTGGTTCTCACACGTGGCCGGGTCACGGGGGACACTGACCATGGAGCTCTCAGCAAGAGACTTCTCCTACACCCTAGCGAGGACCTATGCAGGTAGTGGGGAAGGCAGGATGGATTTCCAACCAGGAAAGGGCTGGGAATCAGTCCTGGCCCGGCCTGGTCTCCCGGGTTCTGGGTTGAGGGTGGAGTTTTGAAGCAAGCTCAGTCCCCTCTACCTCCAAACTGAGGCAGCTCAGCCCGGCAAGTGCTGCTGAGGAGGAACCACCCCCAGCTTTCTCTGAGTTTTGGCTGGCACCTAGGGATGCTGATGTCTCCCCCTCTTCCACAGGAGCTCTTTTAATTGAACACGCAGCTCGGCCTGACGCTTCCTCCGCAGACATTTCTGCTGCTCAAAGGTGAGCAAAATCCCCCTCTAGCCTTGCTGGTTTGGGATGGCTTCCTGGGGAAGGAAGCAGCCTTTGCTCTGCCTCCCCGAGCAACCTCACCCCCGCCACGGGGGGACCCAAACTTCCCATCGCTGACAAGCAGCGCTCTGGGTCGGTCGCTGTCAACTCTGTGGCTTTTCCCTGCCACGGGGAATCTCCGTTCCAGCAGCCGTGAGAGGGATCCAAACCGGGCAGGCCTCACGTTGAAGCGGGCACCGTCTGGGTGACGGGGCTCGGACCAACGGCTCGAGTTCTCTGCCCAGGTGGTGCAGGCAGGAGCTGTGCCCCGTGGCCGCGGGGCTGCAGAGCGGCAGAGCGGCAGCTACGAGGCGGAGGCGGCTCTCCGGGACAGCGCGCTGGTCTACCAGGACAGCCCCGCCCACAGCAGGCTCTGACTGGCCAGGGGCTCCTCCAGCCCCAGGGGACACAGGAGGTGGGTGGCAATCCAGAAACACCCCAACCCCCTCAGAGGGCTGTGTTCCTCCGGGGCCAGGCCAGCCCCTCTGGGAGTAAGCCCCAGCTGCTCCGCTCCGAAACCCCCCGGGGGCCAGGCTGGGGCCCTGAAACCTTCTTACCCTGTTCTAGGTAAAGATGGAGCGATGGAACCCAGACAGCGACCTGGAGCAGCAGCTCTTCAAGTGCCAGCTGCTGTTCCTTTCAGAGAAAACTTAGCACAATTAAACCGAAAATTATTTGCCTCTGATTAAACACAGAAACCCACAATTTTCCCCTGTTCACCTCCGTGCTTCCCAATGCTACAGGTGCCTCCACCCTGGCACCTGCCAGGGATGCAGTTTCCTTCCCAGGCAGCTTCTGCACCCGCCGTGATCCGAGGATGGTCCCTTCGTACAAAGAGCTTTACCCCCAACACGTGTCGTTGGGCACCTTGTCCCTGCTGAGGCCACTACAGGCAGGAACATTTACACCCCACAGCCCCACAAACACAGGGCACAGAAAATCGTGGTGCTGCAGCTCCACAGGTGGTCACCACCCATGCTGCTGTGTGGAGCTGCTCTGGACCAGCTCCAGGAGAAGGAATTTGTTGCCCAGAGAGGTGGTCGCTGCCCCATCCCTGGAACCATTCCAGGTGAGGCTGGATGGGGCTCTGAGCAACCTGCTCTAGTTGGGGATGTCCCTGCTCCCTGCAGGGGGTGGCCTAGATGACCCTGAAAGGTCCCTTCCCACCCAAACTGCTCTATGGATTTCAATGACATCACTCAAAAGACATCAAAACTGTATAACTTGGCATCAAAATTAGAGAAAAATTTCATTCATTTTTTTCTGAATAAGCCTTTTTTTTTTGTCTCCATCACCTCCCTTTGCACGTGTCCTAACGATGCTGCAATTCACACTGACATAAATCCCAACCTAAGTTTTGAAATTCAGGAATCCTCCCGCAAAGCAACCACCTAAATACCCACTGTGAGTTTCTCTCCACCCTCAGCCCATCAATCCACCTGCCTGGCAACTGACAGGTTTTAACTAAAAAATTGCTAATTACAGTAGAACAATACAAGGACAAAAGCAGTAGGATGAACAGCTGTGTTCAGTGGGATATATATATATATATATATATCTTACAGGTTTTTTTGCAACACCAGGATTCCCTTTTCCTAATACACAAGCTGTAATTTGCCTAAAGACAAGCCCCACAAACTGTGAGCCCTGCAGATGCACCGACACAGAAAACACAAGGGACTGTAAAACTGTCACCGTGTAGGAAAATGACAAATTTATTCAGATCTAAATATTCACTCTGAGGCTACAGCAGAACAAATGCTGTTACAAACAAACAAGCACTGGGGTCTAACACTGCTGCTAAACAGCTCTCAGCTCTCGTAGGTTTGCACATTTTAAAACATTTAATGTTCTTGAGATAATTAATCAAGACTTCAGATGCCATTTTAATACAAATGCCACCAAAAAGAAAAAAAAAAAAAAGTACAATCAAATGCATCACCTGTTGCCACTGCAAGGTCAAAATCATTTCATAACATAACTATGGGAAAGGGGTTTAAAAAACATATTTGTTAAATAGTAAAGATAAAACTTTTAGCAGCATTTAAATTTCTTTGAAAGTCTGAAGAATACGGTGACCTTAAATCCCAAATCGCAGCAATCCCAGCTCCTGCTGAGGTGGGTAAAACGGAGGGGATTTGTTACTCCCTGCCTGTTCTTGCCCCTTTGTGGCACTCCCAGCAGCTCAAACCCTCTCCCAGGGTGGGCTCTGTCCCCCACTGCCGCCCTCTGCCACGGCCAACACCTCACCTGTGCCACGGGGACCAACTGACCCCTGCCCAGCCCCAAACGACGCCCGGGCCACGGGCACGGCCCAGTGCCCGCCCTGGGCACCCAAGGGGCCATTGTTCTGGAGCATTGTCTGGTTCCATGGCGAGACCCCCGGTGAGCTGTGTGGATCGTTCCTCAGCACAGCTCTCCCTTCACACCCCCCTGTTGTCTGAGAGGCCCCCGGGGGGTGTCACAGCTCTGCCACCCCTCCAGTAGCACAGGGGGACCCATGGGGCTCCGCTCGGCCCTGGGAGCAGTTACAGAGGGATGAGTCCCTGAAAAAGCACTTGGAAGGGACTCAAGGAGGGAAGGAGGTACATAAAATCCAGTTCTGGTGGATAATTGAAAACCTGCTGCTCCTTGGCACGTGGTTAATGGCGCACAACGTTCTATGGGCTTCTCTTTCTTATTCTGGAAGCTGTAAATATCACCCCCCGCTGCCATCACGGCTCTGCCCACAACCTGCACTTTGATTTGATTGAATAAACACCGTGTGGCTATAAAGCAGTTGTGCACGACACCCTGTGATTAGCAATGGGCCTGTCCCAAAATAACTCACAGTTGCTCAAGGAGCTCTTTGTGGCCCCCCCGAGACTTCAGGGCAAATCCTCTCTCTCAACTTCAAACGTGAACAGAAAGAAATGGCTGTTGGAGCAGGAGCTGTCGTGCCGGGAGCGCAGCAGCCCAACGAGCACATGGCCCAAGGAGAACGAGAACCACCAGACCCTGGTGCAGGACAAACAGCAGTTGAGTTTTCCACCTTCTGGGAAAAGATTTAAAGACATTAAACCTGAGTGAGTTTGGTTTGCTCCTCTTGAGGACAGAGCTCTGCGCTCCCCGGAGGCCACGGGCAGCAGAAGCTCCCCAACCCCAGGGCTGGTGGCACTGGGAACGCAGGGGGCGGCTGAGGGAGGAAGGAAAAGGAGGTGCCGAGGGCGACGAGACTCTTCCCCATTCTCCAGGCTCAGAGAACTGCACGGATTGTACAGACCGTCCCCGCTGGTGGATGCAGCTTGGGATTCTTCTCCCTCCCTGGGGCTCCTGCACCATGAAAACTGAGCTTAATATTATTTTTTTCTAAGTTTAGGAGCAACAGTTTGTTGTTCCTTGCAAAGACACACGGTGGAAAGGAAAGCGAGAGGCGGCTGGGCGCAGCCT
>NW_008610117.1:18184-19378 GCF_000691845.1 Merops nubicus
ACCTCAAATTTTTCCCCTAACGAAGGACAGGGAATAAAAATAAAAATAAACTAGAAAGTGTGTTAGCAAATGCTCCCATGCAAAAGTCTAAACTTTATTCACTTTTATTTATATATTTAACAATTCTAAAGTATTTACTTCTCGCTTTTGACAAAAAATGAAAAATAGAGGAGCACTTTACTCTCTGGAGGAGAGAAGGTTTATATATATACAGCTAGGGAGAGATACTGGTTCCTCCTTTACATACAAAGAAAAATAATATTAATAAAAAAGTGCTTCATCGATCAAAAAAAGACTAAGAGCTGCAAGCGTTTATTCACACTGTACATGGCAGGCCCCAGCACCCGTATCGTAACCTCTTGGCACCTGTCCCCAGACCTGCACAGCTCAGACCCAGCTCTGCCCGTCCCCGTGCACCCCAGACCCAGGTGGGGCTCAGCGCCCCGAGGGGGGAGCTCTGCTGAGCTCTCCCCCGTCCCCACCCCGCTCCAAATGCCCCCGGGCTGCTTAGGGGGATTGAGTCCCTCTCCTCACAACACCAGCGGAGACCCCGCCGCAGTCTCTGCTCCTCCCTCCTGCTGGGCTGAGGAACGTTCCCAAACCCGCTCGGGGGGAGCCCCAGACGCTCCGTTCCTCGAGCCCTTCCCGCTCGGACACTGCTCCACCAGCCTCCCCGATACTGCATTCTGTCTGGTGACTCCCTGCAGGGGTGTGGGAAGTGCCACACCAAACCCCAAAGCCCTCGACGTGTCCCCCCCAGGCCCCACAGCTGTTCCCAGATGGTTTTCTCCGCGTGACGCTTCGGCCGACGCGACTCCGACGCTCCAGGGTGGGGACACGCTCCCCTCCCAGGGCAGCTCAGATGGGCAGCTTCTGCATCTACAACTTTCAAAGACCCCAGCAGGATTCTTGAGAATATCACGAGAGGAGTTGAGCCTTGGTCTCAGCAATCCACCACGAGCAGGACCTACAGTTCCTCCTCGAGCTGGGGGCGAGTACCTAACGCTCACTTAAAAACAGAAAGATCCACGCTTTAATGAGGTGTTCTTAGAAGTGACTTGGATTGGGACAGAAGGGGAATCCGTGAGGGACTTCAGGTCTTTGTAAAATCCTCCGGCGGGTTTTTCCTATCTGGGGCACCCCGAATGCAGGCTGAAAGAGAAGGAGATGTCCCGGGAGCAGGGCAGCCCCCAC
>NW_008610117.1:19399-19882 GCF_000691845.1 Merops nubicus
CTCCAGCGGTTGCTTCGCAGCGAGGAAACCACCCGTGGACGTGGCAGGAGGAGTCTCCTGATTCCCCGGGGGGCTTTAAATAATGAATTGTATTTACAGGCCTTGAGGGAGAGGCACTGGGGGGGATGCCCCGCGGGGCTCACAGCCTGTGCAGCCCCCTCCTGACCCCTCACAGCCCCCCCCCCTGACCCCTCGAAGCCCCCACCTGACCCCTCAGCCAGCCCCAGCCGGGTGCTCCTGCTCCGCTGACGGCCACGGAACACCCTGACCATGCATGGCGAGGATAACTAAGCCCACTCTAAGAACAGAGAGGGAAGTGCTCTCTTGGGAAAGACATTCCCGTTTCTTCTAGCAGCAACAGGTTCCCAAACAGCGGTTCCTGGTTTGGGAGCAGAGGAGTGATTGAAAGCACTAGCACTGACACTACGGGCAGTCACGCTCTGCACGCTGGCTGGACTGACCCCCCTCCCCTCCTCTCCTCTA
>NW_008610117.1:20902-21275 GCF_000691845.1 Merops nubicus
ACCACACCTGCACAGACCTGCACACCTGCCTGCTGCCCTCCACGCGTGGCAGTCCTCACAAGGGGGTCACTACAGCACCCCAGGGACCTGAGTTTTGCAAGCCTACCCCCACACCCGACGCCCTTTTTGGTTATCTCTTTGGCACTGGGATTTTGCGCCATCGGTGTTTTGTGCTAGAAGAGATTGGCAGCTGTCAAGAGGCTGACAGAGAATCCTGCCTACGCCCAGCAGTTAATCCTTCACTGCCAAGAGATGAGACTTCCAGGAGCTGGTCGCTGGTGGGGAAACAGTCAGCAGAGAAATCCCATTTCTCCCTTCGCTGGGCTCGTTTTCTCCGCTCCGCAGAGCGGCTCCCCGCCCCGCCTCCGCCACG
>NW_008610117.1:21306-28118 GCF_000691845.1 Merops nubicus
CTCGGCAACGCCAGCACTAGCACCAGCCCTTCTGCAGCAGGTCTGAAGTCTTCTTAAGGACCTCGTTAGAAATTACCATCAGAAAAACAAGTAGGAGTGAAACCAGCCCCATGAGGTGTTGTACAGAAACACCTGCAGAGCAGCAGCTCCGACAGCCCCCATCTCTGCTGCTCGGGGAACAGTTATCCAGCAGGAGCTCAGCGCTGGGGGAGCAGGTCAAAGAAGAACCCAGGGGATTCAAACAAACACCCATTTGTTGTAGCTCACCAGCTTCCTAAGATACGCTTAGGTTGTTGGGTTTTGTTGTTGTTTTATCCTTCTGGGATAGGTAACAGTGTTCTGTGACTCTGCTAGAGCTTCACAAAGCTCTCAACATCTCGCTCTCTATCCTGGTGGCCCTCTCCTTCACTTGAGATTAAAGAGACATTAAAAAACACACTGGAAAACCAATCTTGCTCCTTAAAAGGAGACTTAAAATCACTCTGCTGACACCACCTCTTCGTACTGAGTCACAGACACTGATCCATTTTATCCACTAACCCTCCACCAGATTTGCATTACCTGTTACTGCCCCAGAAATTTTGGTCCTTCTAAAATAAGCAGGAGGCTTTTTTTTGTCAACACTGCACAGCAATATCAGAGCTGTCTGAAAACACATGGACTGCTCCCAAAAATAAGGCAAAAACAAAAGGGAAAGAACAGCAAATAAAGGCAAAGTGGCTGAACTGGAAGGCCAGGCTCTGCTCAGTTAGAAGTGCAGCATTCCCGTTACTCACACACACGAGGTGCTGATGGTGAGCGTTAGTGTGACCCACATCCCAGTCTGAGCTACCCAAAGCCAAGTCCTAGATGCCATCCGTGGAAAAATAGGGACCTGAACACCCACAGGTTGTGCCAGCCCACCCCCCAGTTCACGTCCAGTGATTGCTAGGCAAGTGAAAAACAAAGAGGGGGAACAGACGGAGTTAGTGGGAGGAGTTACCAAGAGCAGGCAGACAGACAACAGACAGAGGCTGTTGCAAATGCTCACCAGATCTGATCAACACGTTCAACGTCCCTGCAAGGAGGGGAGAAAGAGCTCAGAGGGGAACGAGCAGAAGCAAACGGTGGCAGTGAAGTATTTTACCCAGCTGGAGGCCTCACTGTCTGGGTTTCAACTCGTTTTCACTCCCAGTACGGTGCTGAGCAGGACTGCCACTGATCACTGGGGTGCTGGAAAGTGTGTTCCATGGGAATACTGGGCTTTCCTGTCAGCTGCCATTCCTTACTGCTCTCTGCTAACAGCCAGAGCTGATGTGGACAGCCTGCTCAGCCCCAGCTGGACATTTGGAAGCTGAAGAAACAGACACTTAAAGGGAAATCTGCAATCAAACTCGAAACCCCGAGTCACTTTTAGCTCCTCCTTGGGGGTGTCTGTGCACTGGAGCTCTCCAGAGCCTGGGCTGAGGGATGTGGAACTCAGCCATGTGTCACCCAGCTCAGGGAGGCAGTGCTGAATGGGGCACTTCAAACAGATCCCACTGAAGGAGGGCAGAGGAAACAACCCCTGCAACTGTCACAAAACCTTTCAGATGGGTACAAATGGACGCTTAGTGACTATATTGTTCCATCTGAAGCCTTAAGACCTACAACTTTGCATTAAAAAAATAAATCTAAGCCACTAAGCTTCTATTCATTCTTCTATGGGTTTATCTTTACAATGAGACTAAGCTGAGGAAAATACAAAATGGAAGCCCATCAATAAAGATGTTTGTAATTCTCTACAACTCCAAAAGCAACGGAACATCCAAGTGTGGTAACTGCCATTTATTTAAATGATGGTTCTCATAATAGCTGTCTCATGTTCAAAAATCAGGAAGAGGAATTTATTTGAAAAAGAGCTTAGAAATCAGAGGTTCTGTCTCTTTAACTGGAGTGTGATCTAATCCAAAGGCCTCTGCCACCTGCTCTTCCTTCCTTCCCTCTTTCCTATCTGCCACAGCCTCCATGGGCAGCACGTTTGGTGAAGAATAGTCCAGAAAACTTATTTCACGTGGGTGTCCTTTGTGGTTTCTCTTACAAGAGAAATGTAATGAAAAGGGAGAATGGTTAGAGAAGGAAAGGAGCAGGTTTACAACC
Organism: Merops nubicus; assembly: GCF_000691845.1. Classification (NCBI taxonomy): domain Eukaryota; kingdom Metazoa; phylum Chordata; class Aves; order Coraciiformes; family Meropidae; genus Merops; species Merops nubicus. The sequence goes on from NW_008610117.1 coordinate 23,425, forward strand.
AGCAGTGAGAAGAAGATGCTGTTCCTGTATTTGTATTCGCAGTATCAAAGCACCGAATGCTAAGAAGACAAACCAGTACTACTTATTATTTACACCTTCTTAAAAAGCTAAACAGCCAGCTGCCTCCAAAACCAGTCTGAGGAAAAAAGGTGGGATCTGGGGAAGCGCAGGGACCAAATCTGGCTTTTTTTAATAGATCCTCTGCAGGAACTGGACAGGAGAACTCCTCCCAGAGCACTCGGTTCCTTGAGGAGCGAGCATAGTCCTACTCTAAAGCACTCAGACTGACCATCCCTGAGAAAGGACTGACGTGTCTGAAGAGCAGAGGGAACAGCCCCTGGCTCCCTGCCCTGCCCCCGGGGTGGCCACAGAGGTTACCTGCAGTGGTGCTTCCTGCTGGCCAGCCAGAAGGTGCTGTCACAGCCATAGCAGTGGGCGGCCAGGTGGTCTGGGAGCCACCGTGTCACCTGTGGGGGAGAGAGGAAAAATCTATCAAGGGAGAGCATTAACTGGAAACTAACCAACCTGCCTCATCTGGGCTTACAAATTCCAAGCAAAGCACCATGAGGAAAGTGCTTGGTCTGTTTTAAGAGCATAAATTCAGTGTTTGCAATAACTGGAGACAGGCAACAGAAACCTTTCCTTTGAGAATAGACACACTGAATTCCACTCAAAGAGAAATTAAGTCAGAAAGTCCAATTCCCTGTGCTTTAGAAGTATCCAAGCCAAGAACATTCCCCAAGCACACGTCCACCAAAGGCTCCTTTAGCTAAGCATCCCTTCCACAGCTCCTCAGAGTTCACACAGACAAGCAGAGGGCTCATAGGCACAGGTACTGAGATTTCAAGTGTGAGACACAAGTGGAACGCAAGGAAGATAGTTCACAAGAAGTGGCAAGGTGACCCAAGGCTGTAGGATAATTTTGACTCAGGAGCATCCCCATCCTACCAGAAGAATGAGCAATTTACAGGGCTTTAGTCTGTACCTCTGTGTCCTGTTTATCCACCTGCTCCCAGCTGGCTTCAGAGAAAATCTCTGTGCTGCAGCGAGACAAGCAGTTCTGATCCAGATTGCTTTCCGAGTCGGGTATAGAAGTCTGTTGGCAAACAAACACAGCTGAACAGAACCTTCCCATATTCCTGCTCCCATACAAATAAAAGCTGGATGGTGGTGGGGAGGAGTGGAAAGGGCACCTCCTGCTGAGGAAGAGCAGCTTCCCTGGAAGGCTGAGTGTCACAACCAGTCACCTCCCAGCAGCACACACGTGGCAGCGAGGACCCCAGTGCCTCTTTGAAGGGGATGGGAAATGCTGCATGCTGAGGAGGTTTGTGCAGTGCTGGACTGCAAGAAAGAATTTTTAAAAAGGCAAAAAAACCCCCCGGCAGGTCAGCTTTTGACATTCTGATGACAGGATGATGAGAGGTAGAATGGATTTTAAAATCTGGTTTCTGCTGCGTTAGCCCTAAGTTCTGGCAACACTTTGGGTGATGAACCACAAGAGCTGCTCTCTGTGGCTCCCATGCCATGGCTGCATTTGCTTTCCAGGGCTGTTTCATCTTCAAAATTAATGCTAGTAACACATGCAGCCTTTTGTCAGCAAAAGTTCTGTAAAATACAAGCCAAATCACACAAGGGCAACTCAGAATTTGAGTTTTTTTGGGAATAATCCTTTCTTAACACAGTTTATCCAGGTAGACTTGTATTTTAACTGACTTAAAACTCAACCAGCCCTTAAAAGACACTAAAAATAGCAAGAAATCTTGAGTTAACGTCTTTTTGTGCCTGAGGAATGGGCATCTCTGGAGCTCCAGAAGAAAACCTGCTACTCCCACACTGAGGCACAAGCAGAAGGTAGAGTTTGGGTTCTTAAAGCTGGTGAATTTTCTAGAGGACAGCATGCTCACACCCAGCCCCACTCTGCAGTTTCCAAAGACCCTTAAAAAATGGGAGTATAATCAACTAAGGCAAGGCATCAACCTTCTCCCCAAAATCCCAGCTTTGGCCAGTGACACCCAATGGAAACAACACTGAACGGGGTGCCTGAAGGAGCACTGAGTGCTGTTATCTCCAGCTGAACAGCCAAGAGGGCTCTGAGGGAGTTTTTCACACCAAATGTACCTGGGACTATCCAGCACCTCTGCCACTTCAAAACAATATCCAATTAAACAAAACTTGGAAGCTTCCTGTATTTGTTTTCCCCATTTTGCAGGCATATAAATCACATTACGACGTGCACGTAGGAAAAGGAGCTGTTTGATGGGTGTTAGGTCAAGCTCAGGAATTAGAGGCCAGTGCTCTGCCCAGCATTCAAAGCCACAGGAAGGTCCAAACTGCTGCAGAGTTTGGAAGTCTCCTCACTCACCCCTTCGTGCCCCTTTCCTCCTCCCATGCCTGCCTGCTTCCCCAAGCAGTTCTCTCCTTTACATTTATTTTACTTAGCTAATAACACTAGGGCACTGAAAACCTGAATTTTGCAGAGATGGGCAGAACTGCTCTGTGCTTGAAGGTCTCTGCAGAGCAGAACTCCTGCTCATCCTCACCATCAGTGTTGCCCTCAAGCAGTGGTATAAGGCTAGTGATTATATTTCTTTTGACTTTTTATTATTTATTAGTCAAAAGAGGGGGAGAAATTAGATAAAAACAGGTAGGAGAGGCAACTTTAAAAACCTACCCAAGACACACAGAAAGCTTGAAGGTGGAATTACACTTATTTAATTTCTGATTTTTCATCTCTTCTGCAACCCAACTACACAGATTGTTCAATTGCTACAGAAATCAATGCACTGTACTGGAGTCGTGCCTCAGACTTAGATCTCTACTTCTACAACTTTAAACTTCCCAGTAGAAGCACAGCTTAAAAGCTCCCTTAAAATTCTTAGTTTATCAAGAAAAAAACTAATTGGCATAAGAATGTTACAGAAGCTCTGAATTTACTCCAGTTCCTGAGCCTGGGGCAGACCAGTCATCTGAAAAGGGGGTGGCTTGGACTTGATGGCTTGGAGCTAACCGAGCAGCCACACATTCACATCCTTAGGAAAATATCTTCACCCATGTGAAAACAAGAGTAAAACAAACGTTTTGTGTGGTTTTTTTTCCATAAGGCCAATGAAGGTGTTTGAGAATGTCCAGGGATGTGCCAGAACGCTCTGAACACCCGTCTTGAAACGGACCTTTGGTACATTTGAGGTCAAACTCGTACAGTGAGAATATCAGTCATCACTAATTGCCATTTGCCAGGTCCTCAGTCAGTTGTCTGCCCTCTTCAGAATGACCTTGGGAGTTCCATGGAAAGCTTGCACGGCCACAAAAATCACTACCTGAGCAACGAACCAAAACGTGGCGAGATCCGGCACGTGACCACCTATCCCACCGCTTCCAGCAGTGGCCCAGGGACAAGCTCACTTACCACTTCGTCTCCATAGTCGCCGTTGAGGCGCAAGGAGCTGTTCAGGAACTGGCTCTCCAACCGGCTCTTCAGCTCCTGCACTTGCTTCTTCAGGGTCTCCACCTCCTGCTGGTGGCCAGTCTCTATCTGGCGCAGGCGCTGCTGGATGACGTCGGTGTAGACGGGCATCCCGTCGTCGTCCAGGTGACTCCTGGCAGGCTGGTCCGGGCTGCTGGCCGCCTGCTGCTTACCCAGGTGACTGAAGAGCCATTTCTGGTGCAGGTTCCTCAAGTGGAGCTGCGCGGAACTGCAGCTGGCCGCCGAGACCTGCCGGCTCAGGGAGGCTTTGAGCCGCCCCTCCTCCCCGTTCACGCAGTGTCCATTTGTCCCCTGGTATTTCTGGGGGAGGCTGAACCCCGCGGGCTTCTCCGTCATCTTGTTCTCAGGCTCCAGCTCTCCGTTACACACAATCTCATCTTTACATTCAGCTAAAGGCAAGGCACAAGGGGAAGGCATCGGGATGTGTGTGGTGCTGCTACCAGAAGTCCTATGTGCTTTTGTTCCCAGTTTTTGCAGTTCTGTCAGGCTCTCCCCCTCCTCTGGCCTGTTCTCAGTCATTCGAGAAAGTTCATCAGCACTGTTGTTGAGAGGGTGAGGTCTGTGGCAAGGACCCTTAGGAAGGAGCTCCTGCTTTGCTTCATTCTCCATTAAGGTTTCTGTAGAACTGTCAACGTTGGAAATTCTTGCCTCGTGTGGGGTTGTAAGAGGTAACGGAAGGCTGCCCTGCTCCATACTGTACAGGCTCTCTGCTTCTCCTTCAAGTTTGTCAACACCTTCTTCCTCCACGTTCTTTTGAGCGTCTCTACTTACTAATCCCTCCAAAGGAACAACAGTCTGGAGTCCTTTCACCTGAGGTAACTTCTGGACAGCGTTACTGAGATCAGCCTGCTCGTCCTCTTGTCCTTTAAGCTCAGAAGCACCTTGTGGAACTGCATGTGGATTGGATGCTGGATTGTTCACCACAATACCTTTATCTGCCTCAGCCTTTTCACAGAGGTCGCTGACATACCCACGCAGATTCTCAGTTCTCTTCTCCTTATCCAGGGCCATCTCATCCCCTTTACCTACTGCCTCCAGGCTACCTCTTAAGTGCTCCTCCAGACCGACATCATCTTTAGTGGCCTCTTGCAAGATGTTCTCCATCTGCCCCTCTGCCACGCCAGCTGCGACAGAGAGCTCTGCCCCGAGGGGTGCCCTGCCGGGCTTGCCCAGGCTGTCCCCGTCGGGGGGCTCATCGGCGGGGCCCAGG
>NW_008610118.1:0-350 GCF_000691845.1 Merops nubicus
TTTTTTATTTTTTTTTTTCCAGTATAAGACATTGATGGATGGGTTCTTTGGTCTGTTTAACACATGACCTCTAATTACATTTGGAAAAAAGTTACTCTGGCAATAAAAGTCACACTGTAAAATTAAGTTGTGCATGTCCTGACAATCTATTTCTATTTAGAACAGAAAATGAACTGTACAAATCATGCAGCAACTCTTTGTGTGAGAGCTGCTCCTGGACAAAAGAATGACCTTGGTGATGTCTAGAGCACATTCTGAAAACTTGGATTAGTACAGTGATGTACAAAGTTCATTATTTTAAAATGTGATTTTTGGGCAGTGCCTGTAAATGCTGAGGCTTTAAAGTGTGT
>NW_008610118.1:362-26535 GCF_000691845.1 Merops nubicus
ATTTTGTTCATCTATTTGATGTTGATCCAAAAAATTCCTCTCTGTTCATGGAGATTTCATAATTGTGTCTAAAATGGGAGTAGATACCAAGGTGCTGATTTCTGTGGTCTAACTGAAGTAATGGAATTAAGTAAAGCAGGGAGGTGTCAGACATGATGCATTTAAATTAATAATATGCTGCATATATGCAAAATAATTCACTAAATGAAAAGTACTTAGAAATTTAAGGAGGTTGAAATTCAAACATGTTAATGGCTTATTACAAAGAAGTCCTAAGTTCCAGCCCTCTAATTTCCAGCCTCCATTTGCTCGTTATTAAGTAAACTCGGCAAAATTTGTCTTCTTCATTAAATGGCAAGTAGATAGTATTATGCATTATGTTTTAAGCTGATATAGATCTGAATGTCAGTTGTTCTTGAGATTTGTTTTTCTTTCACTACTTTGAAGCACGCAGCAATAGGAACGTTAGTCAGCCAACTGAATTTAGGAAGCTTGTATAACACTGCTTGGCACCCTCTTTCATTTGGAGTAAAAAAAAATTTTCCTGAATAAACAGAGCTTTTTTGTGGTTATTTTTAAAAGGAGGAAAAAAATATTTCTCCAATATTCATAATTGCTGTCTTTTTCAAATTAGCATGGTTCTGCAATGTGCAGATTACAGATTCCATTCTAATAACACAAACTATCAGCACTGTATTTGACACCATTTTAAATGGTTCTGATGTATATTGCATTTTTTATTTTCAAGGAAATTTCAACCTTATTTATAAACAGTAAGTTTAAATACTGTCACTGAAGCTGCTTTGATCTTTTGTATTTTAATCCCTTGCAATGAATGTGCCCTAGATTTGCCATGCATTCTCTAAATCCATGTCCTTTAAAAATTCTGGCCATAATCATAGTCTGTTCCAAATGGTTTTGATTAATTTCTTCAGTATTTATTAATAGTGTAAATCTAGGCAGTGAAAGACCTCTTTTCAGGCTACTAAATCAAGTGAAAATCTTGCTGTTTTTTAAAAATAAGATTCTGTCCCCAGACAGGATGGTATTCATACTCCCCCATCAATTTTCTTCTGAGACAGATATGGGAAGATTTTGTTCCGCTCTGTGACCAAAATTTCAGGAATTTTCTTTTTTTTTTTTTTTTCTATCATCACATCTCAAGGCCACATATAAAAATGTTTGTTCATGCCTCAAGTCTCTCTCATCTCCCCATTCAGACAGTACATTAACAGTGCTACCCCCATTTCTTTGTGCACTTTTGCTGGCCTCAGTTGCATTTAAGTCAGCATCCTCACCTCTGGTAATACAACTTCAGCACTTCTGGCAGCAAAAATACTGAAGGTGTCTCTATCACCATCCTGTTTACTTCCATGTAGTTTAAGCTTCATCTCTAGTGAATATTTTCTACAATTTTTCTAGTAGTCTGTCCAGTGGCTGTTTTTATTTCCCACAATCTGTCTGAGGCCCACTTAAATTATTAATCCTGTGAATAACCTGTTTTTACTGTATTTCATCTTTTCTGTAAAAACTAAGCAACTTCAGAGTTAGAATGAATTCAGTGTTCTGTGGAATATGTTTATTTATATGATGAAACTCATAAGCTATTAATAGAGTTACGAAGAACCCTTTTATTCTGTAACAGCAATAATTTTCATAATATTAAGAAAATCCTTGCTTTTTTTAATGGTCAAATACTTACAGAGGCCAAAGGTTATCCTTTTAAGAAGTGTTATTGCTTTCTCCTGTATCTCAGTTTTGTTACCTAACCATGTTAGAAATACCTCATTCGGAGTTTTCATTTGGCCTTTAAAAACTTCTGCCCTAAAATGTTCTTCCTGTTTTTCTTTTCTCCTCAACACATTTGAAAAATCTTCTTGCACTCATGTTCTAGTGATCAGCTAGACATTTGCCAGTAATAGTCAGATTGTCTGCAATGCTTTTGGTCATTTTGCACTGTAACAGAATGTTATCAACATTTACAAATGGTCTGAGACATATGTGCAGTTCATCTGATTTTAGCCTACTGGCTTATTTCTATTGCAACAAGTCCCTTTTGCTTTGCATCCGAGAATGTTATTTCAGTTATTGTTGAATTTGTACCTGTTTAAGTGCTAATTGTCAAACTAGGATGTGCTTTTTCTCATTATTCACTATGACAGAGTCTTCTTTTTAGCATACATACTCCATTATTTATTTCAGAGCTAATGACATAATATGAAACTGGGAAGAATTTTTTTTCCTGTACAAGTTGACAAGTATCACTTTGGTAAACTTTCTAAGAAACTTCATAATGACCAAACTAGTTTCACTGGAACTTCAAAGTGTCGACGATGGAAAGTACATACTCTGAGACTTGCACTAATCTACTCAATGATGGGATGTATTTTCTGTGAGATTAAGGAAACCAAAGGCACTTCGTCATAGGCCAGGCAAATTAATGTGTGCTCTTGAAGAATAACAATACTAGGAATCGTGAGAGAACTAGGTCTATAAATAATCTAAGAAATCATATAATATTGTGTGAATATTTGCATGCATTTCTCTATCAGCACATCTGTAACAAGTACACTGTTGAACGTGTACCAGAATAGTTTCACTAGTAGTGTCACTGCTGACAACTGTGGCTCTTTCTAATTCACATGGACACTTTTGACCAAATGTAAAGCTCTATCAGCTGTAAACATACTACACACAATTTAAAAGTACATTGTTTATAAGTAACCCCTGTGAAAATCATCAGTAAAATGAAATATCTATTCAAAGGGTTATTTTATGCTATATTGTTGCAGATGTTGTGAGGGTACCTAACATTTCTTACGAGTTATTTATTAAATTCAAAGTCCTGTATTACTGATGTCTTTACAATTATATTTTATAGGTATCTGTATTAGGCATTTATGTTTCTTTAAAACTGTACAGTCTTAGGGAGCTTTTTTTCTCAGATTATTTTTCTTTCACTGGTATCTGAAAAAGCTCCTGTAAAAAAATGCTTTCAGTGTACTAAAATTGTGTTTCAAAATGCATGAATAAGGAGAAAGTATTGAAGTTATTTAGATTTGTAAGGAAAAAGTCTAAATAAAAAAACCCTGAGTAGTTCTGTATTGTATCTCCCTTACCATAACAGTTTGAAGAAAAAATAATTGAGGGACAGGAAGCAAAGTGTAGGAATAAGTCATTAATTTGTAACATGGCAAAAACCTAAGAGGTAATGTACTGCAATTGTCAGCAACCTCATACAGCTCAGTCTAAGAGGGTTCACAGATTGTTTACAACATGTGCAAGCTACATAAATTACTCAGGTTAATTGAAACTAAAAGAGATTCTGAAGAACTTTGTAAAGGTTTAGGAAAGATAGGAGACCAGATGGCTTGATGGCAAGTGGAGTTTATTGTGTTGAAGGGCAAGGGGGATGCATTTTGAAAAGTGTCTTGAACTAATTGTAACTACATTAATAACAGCAGTTTTAATCAGTTATGAGAACTACTTACAACCTCTTTTTAAATGTTCTTGTAGCAATACTTAGGGTAAATGGATGAAAAATCCCTGTATTGTACCTGTAAAAGAACAACTACCATACTGAGATGTAGTAGGAGCAGAAAGAGAAATGTACAAGGGGAATGCTTTTATTATGGTGATAATCAGGTATCTTGAAAAAAAGTCCTAGTTGCCCTTCTGGAAATAAGAGTATGACAAAAATAGTGGTCCTAAAATAGGCAAAAACATTATATAGAAGCAATGTGCATATGAACAGGAACTGAAAGCTGAGGGCAAGAAGTAGTAGAGGGAAAGATTACTGATCTTTTCTTGGTACAAGAGCAAAGAGAGATTTAACACAATTGAAAGTCAGAGGATGCTAAACCAGGCAATGCAACTTCACACACAATTACCAGTATGGAAAGGTTTTTGACACTAGATATACTATGACTTGAGCTGCAGCTTGATATATGTTAGAGTGAACCCAAGAGGTCACTTCCACCAAAAGGGGTAGTCTTGGTCATCTTATCCGTCTACATCTCTTCTCCCCTCATTCCTTGGGGATTAGTTTTCTATCTCTGAGCTAAATTGGCTAGTCACTGTGAATTTACTGACTTGCTGAAGGGTCAAGTGAATGTCAGAGGGAGGAAAGCTGTAGAGAAGGAGATGCTGAGAGCCCTCTCTCAGCAGCAGGAAGCTGTTAGGTTGCTTCAGACCATCTCATTAACCTCAACTGAAGAAAAAAGGATTATATGCTTAAGTAGGTAAAAAGCCATGATTGTTTTAGTTTACACTCAGAGCATGAAAGGTTGGTTATCTTCTAATTCATGCAATTAGGAAGATTTTTTTCATAAAGGCAATGTATTTTGGAAGTGTGAATGATCAGGTTTCTTCAGTGTTCTCTGGCCACCACACTGATCATGTACCAATCTGACACTTCTTATTTTCCAAATCTTCGTTGCCTTAATTGCACAAGTCAGATTTGGCCTAATTATAAACTCAGTTTCATATACAACCATCTGCCAAAATTACCATCTGTAACAATTCAGCCTTTAGTTCTGAGAAAAGGAAAACACTTTGAAATATATTGTAGCCGAACTCCAATTACATGTGAAAGTAATGACAGCTGAGACATTTATGCTGAAAGATCTTTCTTTTAGCATGTGAGTATGAATGGTTAGAACTCATAAAATTTTATGGAATGTTGGCATGGTGTGTAGCTGCAGCTATTGAAAGATGATGGGGTTTCCATGGATCATCCCTGAAAGATATTCTTGTACAATACTTCAGTATCATTAGGCAAAGGCACTTAAAAGTATGTCTTCCCCTTTCAGGAGTGCACAGAAATTCTAAATATACTGGAGTTTATGATGCAGTAATGCAGTTGCTGGCTTTTTGTATTGTAAAAAGCATTTTGATTAGTCCCGTCCAATTTTTGCTATTTTCAGCTTACATTGTGCTGGGACAACCTTATACTTTGCTTCAAATCCTTAAAATGGCCAACCATGCAATTTGTTTTATTTAAAAAAGAAATAATGCATACATCTTAGGGAAATAATCTCAGGAAGAACTTATTAAATTAACAATGGCATGATGCATTTTAATAAATATTTAAAAAGGAATTGATGTCTATGGTAAAAAGATGTGCAGCTGGAAAAGTAATAATCACTAAGGTATTTTTGACATATGAAAATGTGTTCAATCTAGATCACAAATTTGGAAAAAAAATATTTTTTTTCTTACTAATATACCAATGTAATTGCTTTAAGACAAGACATAATGTGTATGTAATTCCAGCTTGCTGAGGAAAATGGCTTACTGCCTGGCCAGTGCTTACATTGCCTTGCAAGCACACTTAAATGTTTTGTGGGTTAATTTGATGTGTTGGTTACCTGATTTGTCTACACTCTCATAAGCTGTAACTTCAAGGCATTTGACATTAATCTCATCCATCAGTCTATCACTTTGGATAAATACTCTTTTCACCAAAAAAAAAAAAAAAACAAAACAAACACCCATTCTTAATGTATTTATTTTCTAATAACAGTGTAAATATAAGACTGTGCTATTGTTTCACAGATCATTACCTTAAAGCTAAACTGTTCAATTTGGTTTTCAGTATATATAGGAAAGTGTGCAATTCAAATTATGTAGGAAATATAATGCTGTCAAAGAGCTTAGAGCACTTTTTGGAAGTAAAATTATTTACTGTGTGGCTTTCATAATTATATATGAGAGAGCAGAGTTGAAATCAGGATGTGTAAAAAGTGTGTGGTGATTTGTTTGTTTCCCAGTCAGGGAACTATTTAAATCTGATTTTGTTTAACTCTATATTATTTTGAAACAACTGAGATAAACCTGCATGATTCTCACAAACATTTCTTGGTGCACTACTTTGTACAGCTCAGCCTGTCAGGTACAGTGATAAGTACAAAATCAGATTTTCTACTGAAATCTTGAAAATTAGTAAACAATTTTAGGGAGAATGTTAACCTAGCAATGTTGATTCTGATGTGCTCATTGAAACTTCATTTGATTACTGACAAGTGTGTAGTCTTATATTCCAAGTTTTTGAGTGGTAATGTTTAAACTTATGCATATCATGACAGACCTTTTGGATAGCTAATGAGTGTATCAAGAAAGAGTATGTAAATAAAAAAAAAAAAAAATAGAATTATTGTGACAAATATGTCCAACACACTGAAACTCCTCAGGGTTTTACCTTCATCTCTTGATAAAGGAAGACAAAACCTTAGCACCAAAGCCAGGAGGTGCAGGTTTCATTTTTCACTTGTTATTTTTTTTTCAGTATGCTGGTTTTGAAATGGCTTGCCTGTGCTTTTTAATGTTTTCCACTGAAAAAATTCTTCCAGTAACCTCCTGCAGTTTTTAAGCTCCTGCATTTTGTTAAAATGTCTGCAGTGGCTGTTTATGGGGCCAGAAGCTGACTTCATTGCCTGACAACATATGTTTTGTTGGACACAGAACATGATGTGGAAAGGGTTATGTATTTGTTTTAAAACTCAAACTGTTTCTAACAAATGAGGCACTGCTATGTTAAATTTTCCTCTGAATACTCTCATATGGAACGTACTAGGTCTTCTATTGACTTAGAATAGTGTTTTGTATACAAGGTGCTTGTGAAACACTGTATTAAATCTGTAAAGCCAGTTTTCTGAGTCATGAATTGTATACAGGCATATCATTAACAGATGACATGAAAGGTAGTGAGAAGAAGCAGAAACTCAGACTTCGCTATGGAAGACCATGACCTGGCCCATTTCTGCAGCTGCGTTGCATAATGTCACTCTTTCATCGTACAGTAGGACAGTGTGTGAAGAATACTTTTCATCCATGTTACATGCTCAGAGGTAATCATGTAGGTTTAGAATAGTGCTTAAAAATATATATTTTTAAATTCTGAAAGAATGACTAACACCTTTCATTACTTGTGTTCAACATTTTAGGTATCACTACTGATGATGGAAGGAAATCTAAAATATCCTTTAAATATCTCCCAAAAGGCCCGAGATTTAAAGCAGCCAAAATGCAGAATGATAGCCTTCTTTCATCAATGTTGTAATTGGCTTTGAAAATTTGACCACAGCCTTGGCTAAATATCTAGTTGGTTTCGATTCTTTGAACCTCTTCAAAATAAATCACTTTACTTACCGACATTTTACAAGAGAAAAATGTCATCATAATTTGAAAAGTTACCAAGCCAGGTTTTGGATGATCAAAATGGAAAACTTTTCAGTTCTGGTGCATTGAAATTTCCTGTTGTGAGCCTTTTTAAGTTGGTGCAGGTGCTACTGTCTGGAATATATACATAGAAACCAGCTTTTGTGTGAGTAAAATGGGAATACCTGTTATGTCAGCTGTTATTTATCAGTGGGAGAAACTGCTGTGACTAAGGAGGAGCAATCCCATTTAGGAGCTGTGTGATTTAGTGTTGATATTAAGTTGTTCACTTCAGAAGCAACCACCGGGCTAGGTACTGCATCCATTGTAACAGCCACAAAAATATTCAATAAGAGGTAGGGTAATGCTCTATTGAATTTGCTGGAGAGGAGAACCCGTGAACCTAAGATACTATAAGAGTAAATAAATACAGTTCGTATTCTGGGAGGAGGTAAGATAAAGGCAATACTTTGTTTATTTTCCATGAGTTCTTGTTTTTTTATGTTGCTTCTGTTGTGGAGCACTGGAAGCCAGATGGGCTTTTTAATTAGGCATAACAAAGACTTAGATAGTAGGGCTGATCTACATAAATACCTCAAAAGAACAAACTAGAAAGATGTGACTGTAACTACATAAGCAAAGGAAGCCTTGAGAACATGTTGGTGTAAACTGCTTTCAGTACAGTTCAGACAGTTTCAAACAGTACAAAAAGGTTTTTAACCATTGGAACAGTGAAGATCTGGAACAATCTCCCCAGATTCATCTTGAACACAGTGTTCAGTTTTGGGCTCCTCGCTAAAATAAAGTCATTGAGGTGCTGGGTGTATCTGAAGAAGAGCAGTGAAGTTGGGGAAGGGTCTAGTGAACAACTCTTATGAGAAGCAACTGAGGAAACTGGGCTTATTTAGTCTGGAGAAAAGGAGGCTCAATGGGGACCTTATCACTTCCTGGAAGGAGCCTGTAGTGAGGTGAGGGTTAGTCTGTTTCCCAAGTAGCAAGTGATAGCACAAGAGGAAATGTGGATGGAGCAATTGGAAGAAATTCAAGTTGTGCCAGGGGAGTTTTAGATTGAATAGGTGGAAAAGTTTCTTCACTGAAAGGATTATCAAGCACTGAAACAGGCTGCCTAGGGAAGTGGTTGAGTCCCCCTCCCTAAAGGGATTTAAAAGCCATGTAGATGTGGTGCTGAGGGATGTGGTTTAGTGGTGGACTTGATAGTGTTAGGTTAATGGCTTGACTTGATCTTAAGTGTCTTTTCCAACCTAAAGGATTCAATAATATTCCTTCCACTCCACTTTACTCCTCCACTCTATTTGGTTTTATCCAGTCCTATTACAAATGTAACCTGTCTGCCGCATCAAAGGAGTGGGATATAACAGAACTGTTATCTGGAGCTTACCTAACCCAGGAGTTGTGAATCCCAACAGTGGCTGTGAAAATTGATACATGGGGCAAATCAAATCAGTCAAGAGATTTATGCTCCAGGTATACCAGTTTTTTGATTGCTTGTGTAGGAGGACTGCCTAGACCTATCCCTGTATGTTGGAATTCATGTTACTGCTATTTGGCTTAGTAGCAAATGTTGCCAGAGCTTTTCTGGATGGACCACAGAGTACCACATTTACCTGATGTTGGTCAGATCTTGGATGAGATCTTCACAATGGCAGAGGAACTGAGGAAAGCTGCTGCACCTCAGTCCAATGATCATTATCATGATGCAAAGTATATAATTTATGCAACCTCTGTTTCTTAACTTATCCCGAGTGCTCTTGTAGACCACCAATGTAGACAGCAGCTGTAAAACAGGTCAGGAAATGAATAGTTTCAGTAGCACAGTACCGATGTGAAAAAATATCACCCTTCGGTTTTGTCCAAGCTTATACTGGTGTTGGCATATCCCAGAGATCGAAACAGTTTTATTTAATCGCATCTAAACTCATAATTGCAAGGATATAACAAGATTAAGGTAGGTGAATGAAACATTTAATCTAGACTGCGCCGCGCATCCAGTTTTGCTTTGTGTTTAAAAATTATCCTTTTTTTGGAGTAAGGCCTCATATTGAGCAGGTTGGATAAATTAGTTCTGAATTTATATCCGTGTGAAGATACAGGGCCTATCAGGGTTGTTATCAAAGGAATTTAGAGTTCAGAAATAGCACAGTGTCTTTCTGAGAACATGTCTTTGTTTCAAGACCAAGTTGACCGGGCTATGATTTTTATTTTAAAAATCATCCCCTAGTTATACAAGAAAGTATAAAAGGATTGAAAAAATGAAATGGTTTTAGGCATTTTTAAATTTTAATTTGTGTAAGCGTATTTTTTTTTTTCCGATTTTTCTCTTACCATAGGCTGAAGCATGAAGTGAAAGCTCTTCAGATTTATAGTAGTTTACTTTCTATCAAAGTTTATATGAATGAAAGAGTAAGAATACACTTAACCTGTTTTACGTCATACTATGAATGAAGGACAGAGACATTTTCATCATGTACATGAGTTTTATTGTATACCAAGTATCAAAATACCTGACGTTTTTGCTGTGGTGGTTTGGGTTTTTTTTGGGGGGGAGGGGGGGAGCAGAGGGTGTTTGAGGGTGGAGGTTGTTTTTCTCAGTGTAGTAGTTCTCACAACCCAAATTCCTGGTACACTGTAGCAGATCAAACCTTTGTAGCAGAGAAATTCCATCTACCTTGTAGCAAGTAAGAGTTAAAGATCCAGTACAGAATTTCTGTAACAACTCTTACTCCATTTCCTTTACTGGTGCTCAAAGGTCTAAGATTAAAAAGGGTGACTGTGTGCATTTTCATTATAATGACAAAGAATACTCAAGAGAGTAGATTTTTTTTTTTTTTCCCCAAACTTGGCAATCAAGCAAGACATCTGAAGCAGATCTTTAAAACCAATCTTTAATTAAGTATTTTATGGCTTTTCGTTCCCTGAGGAAGTCATATCATCCACCTCCATACAGTGTGAGAATCTTGTCCTCCCTGCCAAGATAATCTTGTATCTTACTTAGCCTTCCCCTTTAAATTACTTAAGAATACCGTTGGATTTATGCTAGAAAATGCTTTCATAAGTTCCCAGCAGGGTGTGGGGGTTGGGGGGGGGGGAATGGGAAGTACTCGGCTTACTATTGGGAGTTTGTGGGCTGTCTTGTTGTCAACTGAAGTCTGGTCTTGTAAGTATTTTGGATCTCAATGTCTCCATTAAGAGAACAAGTTGGTCTTTATCATTCTGAAGTGGGATAGGAAAACATAAAATTTCAGTACCAATCCTGGATGATTCTAATGGAACTTTATAAAGAAGGGGAAAAAAAATATATATCTCTTGCCAGTGCATATGCCCTAGAAAGGCTATGCTAAAGTCCTCATAATCTCCAATAATGACTTAAGAGTAAGATTTCTTTAAACATACATGTTGGGTGGTGTTTTTTTTTAACTTTTCTTCCAATTCAAACATTTTTGTCCATAAAACTGGTTCTTTGCAGAACTAGAATGCCATCTGATGGATGATTATCAGTAAATATTTATTTGAATGCTCTTAACACAAGCACCAGAGGCAACATCCATATGTAATTACCTGTCTCTTGGTAAATTCACTTCCCAGTGTTTGGGAACTAAACAAACTGGCTGTCATCCAGGATAGATTTAGGATGCATGGAAACGGTCTGCATCCCTGATTGTCAAGTGAGATTAAAAAATGCACAAAATTTTTTATGGAACAGATAACATTTTTAAAGAGCCAAAGTAAACATTTTTAGAACAGCCAAATATTTTACAATGGTATCTTTACAGGGATGGAAAATAAATAGATAATTTTACACATTAAAAACACTGTTTTGTAGCTTACTGAATGTAATTACAAAATACCTGGATTACATAGATTTGCAAGGCAAACTCTATATCAATTTACAGTTCTTGCTTATCGTGTTTGTCTTGGTTCCAGCTGAAACACACAAACCAAACAGAGCAGGATTTTGGTTGCACCTTCCTAAGTGCAGCACACTGGCTGGAGCAGCCTGAGCTTCTGCATCTGTCAAGGAGAACTGGAAAGAGTAGAGGATGATAGCAATTAGCCTGAGGTTGCATGAAATGAAGCTGGCATATAGTCTAAGGAGCTTCCTAGTTTTCCCAGGATCTGGATGGTGGGAAAGAATAGTGTGATTCATTATTTTCTCAGCATAGTAAGACCATGTATCTTAAAATTGTCTGTCTCAGGAAAAAGATGTGCATAATTTGGCAGAGCTAAAGAACAGTTTTTCCTTCTAGCTGAAGGAAAGGTAGTGAAGAAAAAGTTCACTGCATTAGCGTTCAACTGGCTTGGGCACTATTTTTATCCTTGACCTGAATAGAGTTATTTCTGGTTCATTAGCAGTGTGCCTTGGAGGGGAACAAGGTTCGTAAACATCTGGATTTGGCACTAGCAATTGACTAGTGCATGTGGCCGGTGGAGTCCACCAAGTGACACTTTAGCATTTTGCCACCAAATGGACAATTAGCTGGCAAATCCTGTTCATGTCAGTTGTCATTAGGCATTCCAGAATCCCCCATGAGAAAGCAAGTGAGTGTGCAAAGGTTAGGGGGAAGAGGTTTTGTGGTGAGGAGCATCAGATAGAGGTAAATGTGCAATTGTCACAGGAAGATCAAATAGCTGTGAAAGCAGGTTGCCTGTTGAACTCATTTGAATGTAGGGGGCAATGGCAGCTTTCCCTGCTTATGACTGTAACAATAACATTAATTTCCTTCCCATTTACCCCCTGAAGTACACTCAAGTCTTTTAGATACTATCTGCAGAATTGGGCTGCAAGTATTCTGCATTTTGTAAATAACTTAATATGTGTTCTAATATTTTGCGTTTAAAGCGCTCCAAAGCCTACTCTGAAAAAGAGTGACCAGCATTTCTGGAGTTTCTGTTTAAACCAGAATCCAAATAAATCACTCTAATACTTACTGATGAATTTTATTTACTTTTATCATCATACTCCCTACTATGCATTATTGTTAAAGAAAATGAAGAATAGTATCAGTCACTAGAAAAATATGTATTTGCTTTTTGTAATCATAACAAAACATGTAGGGCATGATCCAGAGATTTTTAGGTGTCTTACCCTGGCAGGGTGACTCATTGAGCTGGAGTTAACCTTTTGGCAGTCAACTGAACAAAAGAGAATGTTCAAGAAAACTCGCATGTTGACTGGGGAGCTTCCCAGAAGTTAGGGTGCCCAGATGGAGAAGCATGTGTAAGACAAGGATACACATAAACGTTCTCATGCCTGTGCAGCAAATGTCTTTTTTTTGTCTACAAAATGGCTTGTCAGTGTAAAAGGCATAAATGTTCTGAAAAATAAGGGTCAGGAATACCAGTGTACTCCCATTTTGCCCCTTCTGTCAAGGAAGCCATAGCTGGGAAAGTACCTCCAGTAGTAATTAGGAGGTAGATATCAGAGAAACAAATCCCAATTCCCATGAGCTGGAATTACCTTGGTTAGAGAAAATCTAATGTAGGTCTGTCACTTGTTAGCAAGCACCCTAGTTGATAGGCTACTGTCTTTGGTGAGACTAGTGTCAGCTTTTTGAAGGACAGTGATGGGTGTACACTGTTACCGTGTACATGATTCAACTACATGTTATTCAGGATTCATCTCCTGGGTAGCTTAGAGCACGTTGGGACCTTTCCAGTTCCAAAGGTGCTTGCCAAAATTCTTCACTGTTTCCAGAACTAGGTGGTCATTGGTGGGTGACCTTTTTTTTTCCACACTTAACACACTTTATGGGGCCTTGAGCAATATTTAGCATTTAAACAATGTACAGGCAGAGCCAATTAGAGTACTAAAATTACCACTGTTGTTTGCATGGGTAAAGGTATCACTGAGTACCATGAAAATGGCAGTTGGATTACTCTTCTTTAATTTTAAGTTTTTTTCCACACTGACAATAAATTCTTAATTGGTTAAAGACAATTGTTCCATTACTTTAACTTTATCACAGATAAATAACTAAATAGATTAGTAAACATTTAAGAGTTATTGCTTTTTTGTTTCTGGTTGGTTTGTGGTTAAAATAAAAATAATTATTTTATTTTCATTTTCTGTCTTACAAAAAGGCTTTTTGTGGCATAAGTATGAACATCAAGTTAGCTATCTGTGACTGAGCAACCAACATTGTGTGTGGCAGAAGTTCACATGCTGTGCCTCAACAGAGCAGCATGCACACACTGCCTGAGGAGCCAATATTGAGAGATGTTCCTACCCCAGCATTAGCAGAAGGGAAAAATAAATTTGGGAAGCCTGGCCTAAGGTGAATAGTGTTCCACATTGTCAGCTAACCCTACTGTAGCTATGGCTTGGGGTTGTGGTTAATTAGATGATTTGCTCAAGAAACTGGGCTGAAAAATTCTGTGGCTAAAATGATTTGAATGTGAGAAATTTTATAATGAAAAACCCGTGCGTCTGTATTGTTACTACCTCTCCTTGTGCTTACTGCTTTTTTTTTTTTCCACTTTTTTCTCCTATGATTTCTCCCTACTTCTTATTAGAATTGTTATCAGTACAAACTAGATATTTGGAAATGTCCAGTCTTCCCAATATTTGGCTTATTTAGCAATGTGCAACTGAAGGGATAGTCTTCGACACACTGGATTGTTAGCTAAGCCTCTAAAATGCTGTTAACTGAAATTATAGCTTGTGGGTTATAGGCAATAGTAAAAATCATTTGCAGAATGATTGAAAGTGTATGCTTGAAATCTTTAATTTGGATTATCCTTTCCAGTCTAATTTTTTTTTTTTTTCCCTTTCACAAAACCAATTTACATATTTAGTATTTAGGAGATTTCAGAATATAAAAACAATTGAATAACTTTGAGCCCAAAATAGCAGGAGGCCCTTTAGCATACAGGTCTGCCTCCTGTCTGCCATATATATTCAATTTAATGCTAGTAGATGATGTGTGATTAAATCCTGTGGCCAGCTTTGAAAATCCCATTTTACCTTAGAAGTAATTATATATGGAAATCTGTTATGAGTCCTGTGTGGGTAACTTTCATTTATGCTTAGTAAAGTGTTAAAACTGGAATATCTTTTTATAAAGCTGTTGTTTAAGCTTCCCTTTTGTTCTGTCCCTGATTTAATTGTATATTCAAGTTTTGCTCAAACAGCAGGTTTGGTCATTAGTAAATAACGCCAAAATAGCTTAGCCCTTTGATCTAGAGACGGTCCTTACATACAATGTGCCTGTAGGCATGTGTAATATAAATATTTTATAAGTACAAATAATTAAAAAATTTTGGATAATAGGCATGTTGAAACTAGAAGTATTTTGCAGATTTGCAGTTCCTGTTGGATGACACAGGGAACACATAAGCAAGGAAAAACCTCAAATCATCTCAAAATTTACAAAGCATTTGTTTTTAATAGCAGTTATAAAAATTACTATGCTTTTAAATCAAAGTATTTACATAAGAGAAAATTACTGATTTGCATAATTCTAAGCGCGTAGTGATTTTAAGTTTCATGTATGGGTTGTATTTAGAGACAGAAGTACGAAAGTTGACAAGATGCATCAGATTTCTGGTTTTATTTGTTGTCTATTATTTGGCTTATTAATATTACTCTGATCTAAAAAAAAGTATTTCCAGTTTAAAGAGTTTTGTTACTTTTTTGATTATTAGACTATTGTGTCACTGCTACAGGACAATGTTTAACATAAGTCAGTGAACAAATCCTGTTTTTATTTACTTACTACTCAATATTGAGGAGCCCAATAAAGAAAGTGATGATTTCTGGTGTGGACTCCATCTCCAAAGAACACATCAGGTAAACATTCCTGAACCCCAGTGAGTGTAACTGTTAGGGTACTGTTTAACTGTGAAAGCAGAATTACTTTTTAAAGAAATTCTTGAAAGCAGCATAGGTAGTCCATTTTGGAGCTGATTGTCATTAAGTTCTTGCTTTTTCTATAACAGTTTTGTTCCAAAAATTGCAGTGGGGAAGTAATCTGTTAACTTGAGGTCCCCTTTGGTTTCCTCTGTGATTCTGGAGTTTGTGAGGAGAAGGGGATGTTTCCCTGACCACTTAAAGGTAGTTCTTGAACAACTTTGAGCCCTTAGACACTGCAAGGAGCTCTCAAAGGTCCTTTCAGTGTCTTTGTTTCATCTCCCAAGTGCTTGAATTGTTCACATATGTATAACTGCAAAGCTTCGTATAGCATAAGATACAGAGATTTTGTAAGAAAGGTTGTGAAATACCTAACTTCAGCTTAGGTACTTGCAATTCTTCACATAGGTAATTACTATCACATTTTAATTATTTGTACAAATATTAAATTAAAAGTCTTTCTAAATGCTACTTTGTTGAAGCAAGGGCCATTCTCAAAAAACATGCTGCATATTGAATGTGTACTTTTCTCAATATTTTTTATTTCTTTCTGTGTAAGTCTACCCATTATCACATTCCTATGGTGTCTGAGGGTAAAGTTTAAGGAAAGCTGAGTGCAGGCCCCACTGAAATGGGTAGTCCTGGCTTGTCCCATGTGTAATTGAGCATTTCTGCTGTCTCAGCTACCTGGATCAGAAAGTTGGTCTGCCTGAAAAATAGCACTGGAAAACAAAAATTGAAGTTGTATGGCTAGTACAGCTGGATAAACCATCTCACCAGTGCCAGTCCAAGAGGTAGTAGTAGGAGGTTGGATTGTGTTTTCCAGCAGTAACCCACACTGGTTTTACCTAAATGAGTCAGGAAGTCATATTCTAAGAAAGCACAAATGACCAGTTTTACTTGAGATGTCAGATACATACAAGATTTAAGATATATAAGATAGAAAAGAGAGATTTACTTGTCTTTTAACAGCCCTAAGCAAAGTGCCTGGCACTGTTCCATGATGTAAATGTAGCTCCTAAGCACTCTCTATCATTACGCTTTCTTAGCTTCTCTAGGATCCTATAATAATAATAATCTTTTAAATGTGTGATTTTTCTCTCTCTGCTTTCCTGGAGAGCCTCATCTATGTTGTTTCGTTTGCTTTGGTCTTAAATTGAAAGGTTGAATAGTATTTGAAGGCAAGTCTGGAGAAATGAGTTCTTTACCTGTCACAGGGAACAGACGGGGCTGAGATGCATCTTGGATCATGCAAAAGCAAATTCTGGTCTCAGTCCTGCCCTCACAGAGGCTCAGGAGCTTGCACAGGCAAATTCCATACTTGCAGTAAGTGTACACCATTATCGGCTCTTGCTGACAGCTGCAGTCAGCTGGCACAAGAAGCTTCACAACCTGAGGCAACTTTTGATTATCTATAACATAAATGCTTTAACATTCTGGAAATAAAGATATGCAGCTTAAATCTGGCACAGGGCTTTGTGGGAAACCAGTAAAGCACAAAGAACAGCAGAAGGGAAGGAAGTTCAGGCAGTGTAGCCAAGGAGACACCCAGGTGCATCGCAGCTAGTTATCTGGTGCTTTTCTGGCTGCCTCACAAGCCTGTGTGGGTACATTGCGTTGCTGTTCCTAATAGGATTTAGGAGGGGAACATAGTGCCCAAGCCAAGCTGCTGCTCCTGAGAGACCAGGGCACACCACTTAGAGAAAATGTGTAGTGTTGCTGCTTTAAGATCTCAGGTTTTGGGCAGAGTGCTGCTCTGGTTTAGCTTCCAGTTTAACTGCCCAAATGTAATGGCTGTGGTTATGAACTTTCTTTTTATCTTGCTGTGGTCTGGTATAATTTTTTTTTTTTTTTTTTTCCCCATCATTCATTATCACATTAGAGGCAGAGGTTTATCAAATACGTTATCAGGTTACCGACAAGTATTTAGCTTTATGTTGATGATGAACATTGCAAAGTTTGTCTCTCTCTTCTTTGATATCTGTAAACTTTGCAGAAACTCACCTAACCAGGATCCTGCACAAGTTATCTGATGGCTCAGTACCAGGTTTTCCATTACTAGTCCAAACTTACTTGCTTCCAGAAAAGATGAATTAAGTGCATTTCTGTGGATCCCTGACATGAAGATTACACTATAGTGATATGAGTATGTCCTCATAAAAGATGAAGAGTGTTGCTACACCTATATGAAAAACATTACTACAATCTCTTGTTATTTCACTTTTGGAGATTACTTACTTGGGGTTTCTTGTTATTTTCCTTTTTTTTTTTTTTTTTAATAAATAGACTTGGATTATCGCTTGCTTTTGTCTTCAACTACTCCTGCTTAATCCTCTTGTCAAAGCCCAGAGTTCCTGCGGGAATCCAGTGACAGATGATGTGAATGACATTGCAAAATTGGTAAGTAGCTTTTATTTTAAATTATTGTTTATGTTAAACAAAAGTGACTTGTGACACTTACATTTTAAAGCAAAATTAGCAAATCTGTATTAGAACCAGGGGAATATTAAAAAAAAATAAATAAAATCTATCAATATCTGTCACTTGATCAAAACCTTTGTTGCAGAGACTGGAGAATATTCAGACATATTCAGAAAAAAGTTTCAGAGTTTATTGAAGAGATTACCTTTTTGACCAAGCTGGAGCGAATGTACATATATATATTTTCATTCCTTCCATAAAAGTTGTCAAATGTCTTGATTTACTCAAACATTGTCTGGGATCAGATTGCTTCCCATGAAGGTGAAACATTACTGTCTTTCTGTTAGTGATTTGCATGGAGAAGACTAGCAGCAAACACAACTGAAATGAACCATATGGCTTTAACCTTCGGTGTAAAAAAATAGGGTGATATTAGACATCATTGTAGTGATCAAGAAGATAATGATTGAACAGCTCTTGCAGCCTTTAGCTGTGAGTGGACTTGCTGTAACTTCAGTTTAAGTCTGAAGGACTCAGAGCTTCATGTAAGAACTGACTTTTAACTGTTACTAAATTGAGCACTGCATTAACCTGAAAAGCTGCATCTCTTTCTATGAAGTTGATTCGTATTTAACACCATTAAAGTCAGTGATTATGTTAAGCTGTAGTAGTGTAGGATCTAACCCCAAACTTTTTAAGAAATAGTATCTACTGAACACTTAACAAACATATGTTCATCTACATATTGACTTGAGCTGAAAATTATGGCTTCATTATGGAAAAACAGTTTCAATACTAGTGTTAATTTATCAATCAATTTGGATTCCCTTGCATTTGCTGTCAGTGCAGTGTTCTTAACTTGTTTTCTCTGGGCATTGTTATATACACTGGCAAATAAAGTACATTTCTGGAAGTGCTCTATAGTCCTACGCAAATACTTGGTGCTTCACATTAGTCCCTTTAGGCAGAATTCTGAAGTATTGGCATGTTCATGCAAGGTAATATTTCATCTCTTGAAAGCATATTAAGCTTTGATTTAAACCTGTTGAAAGCATGACAGAACCGCAGACCTCCTGTGAGGGCTGGTGAAATTGTCAAGTACAGGGTTAGCAATAACTTTAGTCAATTATGTATCCTCAGAACAAACACTAACTTTCCCTTTTGTACAGTTTAAACTTCAAGAATGTATAAATATAGGTTGCCATAATTTGCTTGCAGCCTTAGCAGTCACACTTTGGTTTTGAGATAAATATGAAAGAAATCTTATATCATAAAAATTAGGTTAGTGTTTAATTTGACTGTGACTTTCTGTATCGTGTTCCAACGTCTTCCTCCAGACTAGTCTAGCAACTGCAGTTCTTGCATGTATCCCTGCAGCACTGTTTCCATACCCAACACTCCACATCCCCTCCTTAGTTCTTCATATCCAGTGCAGTTGCTAGTTCCCTCCCATGCCCCCTAGGCATGATGCCTACTTGAGCAAAGTTCTGAGCTCTTGCTGAATTTATATCTTCTTTTGCTGGACTGCTGGCTGGGCAGGAAGAACTTTGTGTGTGGTGACTCTTCTGGTGCATGTGCTGCTCATCCTGGAAGAGAACCTCTGCCAACTGTGCAGGTTGCACTGTGCGTCTGTTGCTGCCAAGCCTGAGCAATGGCATGGGGCTGAGCTCCTCTGGCCATTCATCAGTAAAGATGCTGTACAGTCCTCCTCCTGACTTACACCCATACCTTTCAGATCTCTACCAAATGCAAAATTTGAGTGAAGTTAACTAGCAAGTTCAAAGACAATTTTGGTTGGAGAAAATACAAAGCCCAAACACCTGGATTCTCTTCGTTTTGAGTTGTGCATCTGAGAATGTTTTGAGGAAACTCTGTATCCCTGTTTTGTCTATCTGTGTTAATATTTGCATAGATTTTTCATTTTCTTCCAAATTCTTGGTGGATAAAAATCCTGTCTACTGAAAAATCTTTTTCTGGCTTTGCCTTCTATAATTTTGCCCTTTTGTATATTAATGTGCTGCTCTGACACTATATTTTCTACTAATTTCCATCATTTTTTTCATTATCAATGGCAAGTGTCTTGGTTTTGTCTTCAAAGACACTATTAACACTGCCTGTGATGTCTATACACATGCTGAGTTTGCTCTCTTGTCCTAGCTTCCCCTCATTATTTCCATGGTATGTGTTTTTCTGTTTGTGACCACAGAAAGGATGTTCCTTCGTGAATTCTAGGCAAATTCTCCTTCTGTTTTTCTTATGCTAAATTTTTTTGCAGCATGGATATATGTCCCTCTTCTTCTTTTTCTTACTCTGTTCTTCCCTACCTCTACTGCAGTTCACTTGCAAAACAGTGCCACAGTTCCCTGCCACAGTTCCTCTTGCCTGTAGCTTGGTACAACCTAATCTTAATTTATTTGTTTCTGGGCTTCTTGTTCCAAGTTCTGTAAACCCTCTATATTACTGGTAGGAAACCCCCGAGCATGTCTGCGGCTGTGTTCTGATGACCTGTAGTGTGTTCTAGGATTATGTGAAGAACATGCCTCAATCAACACTTTCTGTGAGTATAGACCAGAGATGTCTACTAAGCCCAAGCTTATTGGAGAATAAATAAGGTACACTGTGCAGTGCCTGAAAATGTGAGTCACTTGCCTAATCAACTTCGTGTTAAGTAGTAAACTGAGGACAGATGTATGGTGCAACTTATTTTCAGTGGTGTTAATCTGGATTTTCACTAGATTGATATGAGACTCATACCAGAAGCTAGAATCAGAAAGAGCACAATCAATAACGACAAGGCTTCTGAGCGCTAACCAACCTAAAACCAAACCAGGCTGGTATCTGTTCAGGCAAAAATTGCTTATTATCTGTAAGATCAAATTTATTCAAATCTTTATAATATAATTTTGTCATAGGAAGAATATGTCCTAAGTAAAATTATTCTAAGAAGCAAAGGACAGCAGAACAATCATTTTTTGTTTATTTTTTTTAATAGTGAGATCTTTAAAAGAACATCATTTCATACATATAGAGAACAAAAGTGTTTAGAGAATCTTCCTTCTGCATAATCACTTGCACTCCTGCTTCTTTTTTAATGAAGATGTCTGGAGGGAAACACATTACTTGATGAGCAAATGTTCTGTATTTTGAAACTGTAATTGCAGCACCTGTCAATAAAGCCTGTGCCCATTGTTCTTGTCAGCATAGTAAGTCAGCAGAAAGCTACATTGCTGTAAATGTGGCTCTGATTTTGCATACAAACTAGGAATCTGTACATATGTTTGTTAAATATGATCATCAAACATATAAGTAGAATTTTCACTAAGCTGTGCAGTATGTATACAATGTGCCTACATGTTTTGGTTTCATCCATTAACAGAATCTAAGATATTCACCACCAATTCCATTATTTACTTGTTTCATTTATTTTTTTTTCTTTTGAGTGTTGGAAGCCTAAACAATAGTCAGCATTTACTGGCTAGGTTGATTGTTTGAGACACATTGTTTCAAACACTTTGCTTCCAACTTACGTCTTTGCTATAAATGTGTGCTTTACACTCCCTGCAAAATTTTATATTTATTTTTAAGTGGATCTAACACTCCTGAGTGAAGGGGTTATAAAAAATGATCCGGTATTGATATCCTGCAAATAATCTGCCACTATGGCTGTAAGAAGTATGAATGGAAATTGTTAGCATGTCATCTTAAGCCAAAGGATGAGGATTTTATTGACTGCTTCATTAGAAGATAAGGTAGAGCAGACTGCAGAGATGATGGAGAGAAAGTGAAAGCTCCTGCAGGAAAAGAAAAGCTGGGGATGCAAAGAATGGAGATGCAGAGGCATTAGAGAACAGGAAAGGGGAATGAAGAATAGAGAAATGTGAGGTAAAAGTGGTCGCCAAAATGAAAGTTTTATTTTCCTGTCATATGCCTCAGAGTAAAAAAGATATCACTGACAACAATAAATGATAATTTTTACTTTAGGGTCTTACTTTGTCTTTGATCTGTGTATTAAAAAAAAAAAAACAAATCATGATATCTATGCTTGTCTCCTTAACATTTTCAGAACAATCAAAATAAAGAGAATTTCCAAGAGCAGTAGCCCTCATTTCAAAGCACTTAACTAAAGAGATAGGCTGTTTTGTTTCTGTTCTGCTGTTTTGATGAAAGAGTAGTTTATGGAATCCAAATTGCTTTTACAACATCCCTTTTTCATCTCCCCATCCATGTGACCATGAGCATATTTTAAAAGTAAATTTGGGTTATGCAATGTTAACAGTGCTGTATGAAATATTCAGACCTGTGTATGTCAAAAGGAATCTTATATTCCCCAGTCTGAGATTTTGGTACAGCTATATAAGACATAATGTTGGTTTTGTATGGATTTAAAGACATAAGTCTAGATTCTCTGTTCTTCATCTCCTCTCAGATCCTGATAGGATTTCTACAACCACACACCCCCACTAAGTCAGGGAATATTTTTATAGCACTTTAGTTAGAATGCAGAGTTATTTTAGTTTTATATATACTTATATATAGTTACTTTCCCAGAGCATTAGTTGGTGTTCTCCATAATCATTAAAACTGTTACTTTTATCTAAACCAAGGAAAGTTGTGTAGGCAGGTGTTTGGTTACCCCCAAATTTGTCACTGTACTTAAGGAATACAGGAACCAAAAAAGCCATTCAGGGACTCGGAGAGTTTCAAGGACAGTTTCTTTTCATTCCCCTTTGTTCAGGCAGCTTAGAGCCCTCTTTCCCCCCGCTCCTTGTTGGGAGCCACAGCAGTTCATCATCCCACACAGGATAGGTACACGAGGTCCTTTCATTCATTTCAGGATCATTTCAGCAGTTGAAAAACAAGTGTTTGGTTTTGCATGGTAGTCTTGGTGGTTAAGACGGTTTGTCTTAAACAAAATTTCAAGATTCATTTCAGGAAAGCAAGAGAGTACAAGATGCAGAGATATAGTATAAACATATCCTTCACTCTTACATCGGGGGCTCTACCCTATTTTCTGTGCATGAGTTGGGAAGTCCAACTGGGACACAAATATAACTTCCTTGCTTTGAGCTTCATCATCTACCATCAGCAGAGCATCTGGCATGTGGAGTTTAATCAATAAAACTTTAACAAGTCGTTTTGTCTTGAGGCAGGGTATATATTTTGTGCTTGACACCCTCCCCCCTAGCGATCTCCATTTTTAGTAGTAAATTCAAAAATATCTTTTCTGATTCACAGTCTGTCAAGGAGAAAAATATCTGAGGCTGAGCTGTATTCTCTGGCTTTGTTTGAGAAGCTGTAAGAGCTCTTGGGCGCTTGCATTTTTTTTTTTTTTTTTTTTTTTTTTAACTGTGCATGAAAAGTGCTTGACAGGCTCTGATGCCAGTAAAGTAGATTGTATACATAATGCATATCAATTCTTGTAGTGTTCATTGATTTGGAACAAATTTAATCTTCCAGTGACCTTTCTTAAAGAGCAGTGCTTTTGCTGACACTGCTAAGTACTGAATCCCTCTAGAGTGAGTATGGAAAACTTTGCACATACAGTACCATCTTTGCTATCTTTGCTCCTTGAAGTGCTGCTAATTCTACCTCTCTAGGCACGCAAAAGAAGCTGGATCACCTATTAATGTGTCATGGCGATAGGATGTTTTTAGGGGAAGAGGAAATATTTTTAAAATTCTGGATGGGGACTTAGAATAAATCAGATGCTCTAAAGAAAAAAAGAAATGTATTCTAATATTTTTCAGTATTTATCACATCTTGAATCAACTCCCCGAAATAAATAGAAGCTGATGTAGAGAATTTTAGTGGCACTACTTCAACTGCTGCCTTGGGAATCCATAGCTATAAAAATTAAAAGAAAATTAATCTATGGAAAGGAATTTTCCATCATAATTTGTATAAAGCTTTATTTTTTAAAATAGTACAAGAAAGCTACATGTCTTGAATTGAAAGACACATTTTAAATAAAGAAATGTTTGGAATTCACTAGTGAATGACTGTGCATAAATATTGTCCTTGATAATTTCTAGACTCATAACATTTTGTGGTTGCTTTTTTAACTTCTAATTGAAACTAAATTTTAATTAAATTAAAAATTAGCAAGAAAAAAGATCTGTTGTATCAAACAAAGTGCTACCTAAAAACTGCATAGGAAAAAAAATAAAAATCACTGTGCTGGTTGCTATAGCAGCAGAATAAAAAGCAGCCATAACAGAGTAATCTTTAACCCAAAGAAGAAGAAATGCTTTGCTGAACAAAGTATAGATTCTGGTTCACCAGAGCAATTATGTATGTGCTTGTCTTTTGACAAAATTATTTCAAACCAGGATGAGAAATGTCAATTGAATCTTTCACTGAGGCACAAGAAAATAGATTTGCTGTATTACGAAGCATCATAATATCGATAAACCTTTTGAAAAAAGTACTTCAAGAGGTTGTGGATCATGGCAGGGTCTCCATCTTCATTTCCCCGCTTAGCACATGCCCTAGATCTACTACTACATCTCACGGTAGTGTTGGATCCCATTTGTGCCAGATTACATTGTATAATTCAGTGAGAACCCTTCTTCCACTCTTGGTCCCGCCTTCAGCACACCCCATATTCACTCACATCTGGAAAGCCACACTCAGCTTGCGTGTGTGGAAGCTCTTCTTTGCCCGGGGGCGCTGCCATGATACAACTAACTTGCTCACCTTGCAAGAGGCACAGCTTCACAGTTACAGTTGTGTTCAAGTGTTTTTATGACCTGGTGCATAACTAAGCACAAGGCAGGCAGTATTTTTTTTTATGTTCAGATGCTTGCTGAAGTTAGAAATTATCTGAAGGAAAAAGGCTTACAGGTTGTTTGGTCCTGTGGTTTGGGTTGCATGGAAATGTTCATGTAAAAACTTCGAGACATGCCATTTAAAGATGAAAATGCAGTTGAACTTCTGCAGTAATGAGTAACCTCAGATTATTTCTCCACACCACATTACTGACTTTAATTCTGCTGGGAATTGGTAGCATTGAACATGATGAGATTGGATCCACAGAGGTGTGGAAAGATGCTTCAACGGTGAGCAAATAAGAATTAGCAGGAGATCCACAGGAAACTGAGCATGTAAGCATTTGCACCTGGTAGGTTTCTGAAAATTTGTGTTGAATGTTTTATAGATTTTGTTGAATGCAGTGATGGAAACTCAGTCTTACTTTGTCTAGCCAGCAGTAACACTTTTATTATCTGTTTATTGTAGGTCGGAAATCTCCCAAATGATTATATGATAACACTTAAATATGTCCCGAAGATGGATAGTCTGGTATGTACAACCGCTTCAAGTTAATTCCAATAAAATAGCCCACTGGAACCAGTGATGGCCTAATGTTTTTTACCTAGTCCTATGGCTTAGTAAGTTACAGTTAAATAATGGTTATTTCACTTTTCATATGCTTCACAAGTATTCATTTAAAAGAAATGTAGAGAGATTACTGCAGTCACTTAAAACCTTTTCAATTGCAGGTGTTCTAGAAAAATGTTTTCCATATTAAATTTTTTAACATTTTCTCTGGAAAAAAAAAATTAAAGAACTCAGTATTATTCCATAACATCAACTGAAAATTGTTTTGTTAAGGAAGTAGTTTCTTCCTAATTTTATTTTGAAATATACTGTAGAATGCCCTTCTCATTTCAGCCATCAGAAATGCCTTTAAAGCACAAAAAAAAACGGAGTAGCCAATAAAAAGAACCTTGAGTTCATTGTCAGTAACTAAACAAACCAGTAGAACACAAAGATATTATTGCATTGAAACATGCTTTTTATTATTCATCTATGTAATTCCATAGTTAATACACAGTAATACTTTCAACTAAGCATCATCTATATTTTTTAAAATTTTATAACATTTTGGATTAAAAACCTTTTCATATTCTTATTTCTTATTCTACTAAATATCTCTTATGTTTTCCCTTAATTAAAAAAAAAATATTTTTAGAATGATGCATTGGAAATGCTTTCCTGTTGGTTTTTTTTTTTTTTTTTTTGACACTGCATGAAAAGGGAGAGAAGGGAACAATATAAAAGTAGATATTATGAACTACATTTTGCTTGGAAGAGACCTTTCAGATCAAATCCAACTATCAGCCTAACACTAGCAAGTCACCACTAAGCCATGTACCTCGCCACATCTATATGTCTTCCAAATATCTCCAGGGATGGTGATTCCACTACTTCCCTGGGCAGCCTGTTCCAGTGCTTTACAACTTTTTCAGTGAAGAATTTTTTTCCTAATATCGAATCTAAGCCTCCCCTGGCACAGCCTGGGCCGTTTCGTTTTGTCCTATCACATGTTACTTGGGAGAAGAGATCAACAGCTACCTCACTACAACCTCCCTTCACGTAGCTGTAGGGAGCAATAAGGTCTCCCCTCAGATTCCTTTCCTCCAGGCTAAACAACCCCAGTAGTTCCCTTAGCTGCTCCTCATAAGACTTGTGTTCTAGACCCTTCATCAGCTTTGCTGCTTTTCTGTGGCTATGCTTCAGCACCTCAATGTCCTTGTAGTGAGGTGCCCAAAACTGAACACAGTATTGAAGGTGTGGCCTCAATAGAACTGGGGGACAATCACTGCCCTAGTCCTGCTGGCCACACTGTTGCTGATACAAGCCAGGATGCCATTGGCCTTTTTGGCCACCCGGGCACACTCCTAGCTCATAATCAGCCAAGTGTTGACCATGCCCCCAGGTCCTTTT
>NW_008610118.1:26552-44629 GCF_000691845.1 Merops nubicus
CCCAAGCCTGTAGTGTTTATATGGTTTAAGGAAATAAAAAAGGGCTTGTTTGTCAGTTAAATTGAACAATATTGTACTTGTGTTAAGAATGAATCATTGTACACGTACATCAGTAGCTGGAAATTTGGTAAATGTCAGAAGTTGTTTTTGTATCTGTACAATGTTTTCATTAGGAAATTCCAATTTGAGTTCGATACTCCTAGAAAAATGCATCCTATCCTACAACACTGTGGCAAATCTAGCAATATTTCCTATTGATATTGGGGAGTGATGCCAGAAGCAATATTCTCTCAGTCCTGAATCAGAAGATGGCTGGAGGAATAGGAGACTGAGATTGTGAAGGGCCCTGAGCTCTGACAATACTAGGCATTATGTCAGGTCTGGAAATTCCTGAGTTTTGTGGGAAGGTCAAGGCTTTTAATAAAACTTAGAGTGCTTTAGAAAACCCAGTTTAAACTTGACTCCTTAGACCAAAAAAAAAAAAAAAAAAATCCGCAGAGCAAATTCTGTGGATATCAGGTACTAGATCCTATATAATATAATTAAAGCTAATGGAAAAATTTCCATTTCTGAAAATAGCTAATTTCTATCAAAAAAGGAAGTAAGACTGGCTGCTACCATTCCCTGCCTGTGGTGCTTTTTGAAATTTGATTTTTTGATGCCTGATGTGGTGTGATTCATATCTGTGGAGGACATCCATAGCCATTGCTCTGCTCCCCAGCCTCTTGGATGAATGTGGCAGCTGATGGGTGAGACTTGGGCTGGATTTGGGCTGTTCCCTCCACTGCACCCCTGGGGATGTTGGCATTGTGGATGAAGAAGTCCAGGGAGCCTGCTTGAGCAATGAGTCCTGGTTCTTTTCACTGCTTAACTCTCCTCTCTCTGCGGTTCAGTTTTGGCTGCCAGAACTCAGTTTATTTTCTATAATTTAAATGCCTTGTCATCTTGCTGCATCATATCCAGAAAGTTCGATCCAGTTTACATTTATAGTGTGTGGCCAAGAATTAAATAGGAAGAGATAAAGTTCAGAGCTGGGATTTCCACATACCCTTTTTTCACACACCCCTTTCAGTCATGGTGATGGAAGATGCAGCTCCTGGACACATGCCTTTGCAGGAGGAAGTATTCATCAGTATTCCCATCCCACTTTGCCAAAAATCTCTCTGGGGATTTCAGGTTGTGTTATGCATACCACAGCAAAGGCTGGCTGCATAAATAGGATTTGCTCTGGGTTCTGCTAGGTCCCTGAAAGCTGGGAAACCTGCAAGCTAGCTTTGCATAAAGCAAACAGCCTTTCTTCAGCTCCGGAAGGATTGAAATGGTGCTTTGCAATTTTTTTTCAATATATTTCAATCCTCACTGCATGCATAAAGTGGGAAATGTATACAAGGTAGCAAGTCTCAAATGTGGATTACTAAAGGTAGGAAGGCAGGGTGACTGCAGAGCAGATGGGAAGCCAGTGTAGTGCACGTAACAGGAACAGACTGACCTGATCCATTAAACAGAAGGGTTGTTGCATTATGCACTAGCTCAAGGCATCCAAGTGGCTTTAAAAGTAGTTTTGCACAGAGTGAACAGTGTAGTCTAACCTGAAGGTTAAAAGGCAAAGATGGCAACAGCAGAAGGTTTGAATTCACAAGAGGAGATAAACTTCAAACTTTTAAATAAACGTAGAAAGAAAAGCTGAATGAGTACTACCTGCAAGTAAGAGGAAATCCAGATTTGCAGCTGCCCCAAAATGTAAATCTTAGTCAAAGTTCACATAAGAAAGCAGTTGAACCTCCATTTCTTCTTGTAAACATCACATTTCTCAATTTCAGCATTTACATCCCTTGTTTGGTAGATATTGAGCTAGCAAATGATTGCACAGCTTTGTAGGTCAGAATGGTTCAGTTAGAGGAGACTCCCACACACATGGTAAACCATGTGAGCAGCAAAATAGATTCCCTGCTGGAATCTCAAATGCTCGCTGGGAGAAATGGCAAGATTTTTCTAGTCCCTGCCAGAGGGGAACGCACACCCACAAAACCTCAGAGGAATCAGCTTTCCAGGTTTGCAGCTGGGGAAAGCACAGAAGTTCTGTGTTCATGTTCCTACACCAAAGATGAAGAAAATGCATTGTCTCTCATGAGGGCAATGGGACATGGCCAACACATGGTGCTTGAACAGTGTACATTTCAATCAGCTTTCCCTAATTTATTTCCTTCTGCCTCTTCCATTGTTGTGCTTAAAGGAGAAAAGGGAAACAGTATCAAGCCAAACACCATCCATTTCACATTTTGTTTCATTCATTTTTATGTGAATGTCGATATAACTACAGAAGTTGATAATACTGACCTACCAGTTGTTACCTGTGAGAAAGTTGCACACAAAAGTGAAAACTCAGGTGGAACTGAGAGATGTATTTACATTTGGTGCTCTATGCCTAGAAGTCTAATAGTGTGGTTAGTCTTTGAAAGTGCAAAATGTGTTTTGCCTCATCAAAAACATTTACGCATAAAGATGGGACAACACCTCTGTCACTGAGAAAGTAATTTGTTGCTGAGTGATGATATTGATAGTGGTGGATAAATTTTTTTGGATAAAGAATTTGTATGCAGGTTTACTGCAGAAATTGAGTAAAATGAGATTAAGTCTAGAAATGGATACATTGCCCAACATTTACTGGGCATTGCAAAAGGTGGAGTGGATGGATTCCCTGGATGCCAACCATCAACTGGGCAGCAACTGGAAACAGGTTTAGTGATACTGAGAGTACTTAGGGGTTACTGCGCCAAGATTTTCGTGTCTGGCAGGCTTTAACGATCGTGAAATGTTTTCAACCATTAAAAAAAAAAGTTTCACATACGGAATAAATTGCTACAGTGTTTACCATTAAAAATTCAGCATTTATTGGGAAGGGATTTCCAGGTACATGTGCAAGATGACTAATGCTTTACCCGTATTTTTGCTAACCATATTGAGTTAAGGTTTTACCTAGGCTCAGTGGCCTTTTTATTTACTTGACTACTGCTATGTAAATCTAAGTAAAAGAAGTAAATTAATCCCTGTAAGGCAACAAGATGAATGACTGGGTTTCAATCGCATGAACAGTTATACAATCTTTATCTGCAAACTGATTGCAGGGGTGTCAGTGAGAGGATTTAAACTCTATTCCAGTGGCAAAGATGTGGCAGATACTGCAACAGGATGTGCAGAGCACTTTTGTCAGTGAAAATTCAGGAAAGACTTTTAGATCTAGAAAGTTTTCCCAGGAATGGCATTTAATGAAAAAGCTGAAAAGGAGCTAACTATTTTAAAGCTGGATAAAAGCACATAAGGATTTCATGCAAATGTTTATAGAAATCTTCCTCAGAAGATATTTAAATCAAGGACCTTTGGGCTTAATTGGGTCATGTAGGGTAACAATATTAAAATTAAAACTGAGATTGGCTTTAATACAGTCTGGAGAAAATTCTTAAAGCAGTAGTTAAAAAAATAAATAGGTTAATGAAGCATGAAGCATGGACTAGGGTTCACAGTAGTATGTCCCAAGGCTCAAATTCTCAACAGACTGATGCCTAGCATTCATTAAGAATTTAATGCAGAGATGGCATTTAACAGACAACTATAAATATGTCAGTATCAGTGAGCATAGAACTTTTACCAAAAGGACTGAAGAGAAAGATGGCCACACTAAAGAAGCCTGATTTTAATGTAGACTTTTAAGATAAATTAAATTGGAAAGAACAGTCTATTCCACTTTTATACATTGAGCTGCTTAACCAGTTTTTGCACAAATCTGATGTTTAATCTACCTCTCTATTTCTTTTTTTGTACCCTGACAGCCTAATCACTGTTGGTTGCATTTGATGGTGCCTGAATTTTCAAGGAGTCTGCATAATCTTCTCCAGAAATTTTCAGATATTTCAGATATGTCTGATGTTTTAAGCAACTATTCAATCATCAATAATCTCACAAGGATCATTAATGATCTTATGGCATGCCTAGCTTTTGATAAAAATAAGGTAATCATATACAGAGTTTCTACTTTTATGCTGGATATTTTTATTTGAACTTTCTGTTGCACCATACTCAGTAACAGTTTAAAAATGTCCAAAGCTTCATTAGATCTGTTCTTATTTCTATTACTGTACATCTGAAATCCTACTTTGTTTATAAATGCACTGAGTACACTGTGCTAACATTGGCTAGTCATTATCTCCTGTTTCAAAAGAGAATGGCTTACAAGGAGTTAGAGTATATACAATGACCTGTATACAGTTATTTAAGTGGTCAGAAATGTAAGCGTCATCTTTAAGACAATTAATTCATTCTGGTCTGTTTGAAACTGGCAGAAATCTTCCTTGTGCATCCAGCTTAAATTATTCATTTTGCTAGTGATCCTAATGTAAATTTAAAGATGATGTAGTTTAAGCTATTAATATACTCTTTGTATGTATCACAGTGTGTGAAGCTCAGAAAGCTTCACCATGGTTTAATGAACTTTTTTATACAAAGACACAACATAGACTAGAGGATATCAGCCCATTTCCATGTGTTTCTGGATTCCAACAGCAACTGGAAGGATTCCAGGAGTCTCACTCAAGAGACATATGATTCTCTTGTGTGAAAATGATAGGGGAAAAAAAAAAAGTACTTTCTAACCCCTTACCCAGATCAAACCAGTCTCTCAGTAATTAAAAATTAGTTCTATAGTCTGTTTTGTCCCACTGAACAAAACAGGCAAAATCCATCACGTTCTTTAGGGCAGGATTTTATTTTCCATATATGTTTATTTTTGTCAGGTACATTCTTAGCTGTTGTAATTGCATCTTTTGAACATCCAGAATGAATCAAATGGACTAAAACACTCAATCTTGTTTAGAGTGGCACAACCTTGTAACCTTGTTATATATTGGCATTACATTGCTAAGAGTATTTAGACATTCCCTAGCTTTCTATTTCAACCTGAATTCTGTCCAATCGCCAGTGTATCTTTTTTTTTTTTTATTTGTGTCCTGATGGTTCAAAGCACTCAATTGAGATGTGGTTGGGGAAGAGGAATTTTATTTTATAGAATGAAGAAGCAAATATGTTGTAATTCAGAGAAACAACAAGTTGTTGATTTCCTCAAAGAATGATCTTAAGTCTAGTATTTTCAACATTAAACATAAAGTCATTTTAGAGCTGAAACTAGGAAATTTTCCTTAGTATATATTTAACCCATGTTCTTGCCACTGTCCTCCTTCTTGGGAGCACAGAGTTAACCCCAGGCCAAATTCAGTGTGCTAACATATGAAAGAGTTGTTATGAAAGCCAGAGTTAGGTAAAAAGGAAGAAAAGAAGATAACCATCAATGATCTTAACATGAACCTCAATCTTGTTGTTTAATCTGGCATAACACACTTGTCTATTAGACCTTAGAGTGATTTGGCTTCTTTGTTTATAGTCCTGCTTTATTTTTAGGTACATTATCAGGGATCTCAGCCAGCTTCTGTGCAATAATGTATCCCAGCTATTGTATTCTGTTCCGTGTACACTCATGACAATAGCTATGATTGTGTTGTGTTTCTTTGTTCAGGATCGTGTGGAACATTGCAAAGTAATGTGAAATCAAGGTAACTTTTTTAGTGAGGGAAATCATAAAAAAAAAAAAAAAATAATTTTCTGTGTGAGGTGGGAGACTGCCTTTCATTCCATGACAATTTTACAACACTGCATTAATAATTTATTTTTATTTGGAAAGCTAATTCAAAATCCTCACATCAGAGGGCTTGTATGTTTTAGGAAGATTGCATATAGCAAATTCGGTCTTCTGCAGCTTAAAAATTTAAACTATTTTGTGTTATCTTTGCATATTTTTATCATCTGTTGAGGTGCTGAAATGAGCATCTTTTGACCTTCTTTCAAGATGAATTCTGTATTTTACCCTAGGATTTTGTAAAAGAAAATGGTCACCTTTATGAAGAAGGTCATTTCGTTCCTGAGGATTTTTTTAGGCACTTTAATAGTACCATTGAGGTCTACAAGGAGTTTGCAGACATGTTGGATAAGAATGACTGCATTCTGCCCTCAACAGTAGAAACACCGGAGAATGGTAAGATGG
This sequence comes from Merops nubicus, assembly GCF_000691845.1. Classification (NCBI taxonomy): domain Eukaryota; kingdom Metazoa; phylum Chordata; class Aves; order Coraciiformes; family Meropidae; genus Merops; species Merops nubicus. The sequence continues at coordinate 32,641 of NW_008610118.1, forward strand.
CTCTCATTTTGTGGAACAGTATCTAAGTAGATATAAATGGGTGATTTTCCTTTGATTTCAGAGATGCTAGGGATCTGATGCTGTGCTTCCATGTCTCCTTTTTTTCTGCCAGTTAAAAGTATTACCAATACCAAAGCTTGTATTTCTGTTCTAAGTTGAGTTCTATCTGGCAGTAAAACTAGTGCCATTGTTGCTAGGGACATCACTCCTTAATATGATCTAAATAACCTCACAATGCTCTGTTTCTTTTCATCTCCAATATATCCTGAATTGTCTTTTTAGATAGTTCTTCTTATCTTCTGTTAATGATCTATTTAATTTTTATAATGTAGGAAACAAGCCTAAGATTGCACTATTGAAAGGGTAGGAAGGTAGGACAAGTTGTAAATTGTAGCAGCCTCCAGTTACCTCTATATTCATCCCACTACTCCTGAAAAGGGCCATGTTTACTCTGTTTAAAAATTTTAACAAGCTCAAGCTAGGCTCCTGCCGTTCACTGTCATCCTTCTAGTAAATGGAGGTTTTGTACTCTTTCTTTTATTCTCTCTAGTGACAGCTATTCGCTTTTTAATCAGGGCAACATAGGCACTTGCACAGTTACACCGGTAGTGACTACAAGCAGATCAGTGCCATAACCTTAAAACTCGTTTAAAGCAATTGCTTTTCCAGAATAGCTGTTCAGGAGCAGTTCAGGGTAGACACGTCTGCCTTTTAATAAGGCAAAGGCGAAAAAGTGCCTTTTTTGGCCTAATCCACTTTATAAACAGCCCTGTAGTCAAAATTCTAAAACAGCCCTAGAGCCACTTCAGAGTAACCCTATAACCCATCATCTTATATAGAAGGAACTGTATTTTAAGTTACATAATGCTGACACACTCATTTTCTATTTAGATTCCAGAGTCGCTGTCACAAAAACATTTTTGTTTCCTCCTGTTGCTGCCAGCTCCCTTAGGAATGACAGCATTGGCAGTAACACTAGCAGTAACAGTAAGTACAAGTGATTGAATTAATATATGTGTCTCCATTTTGTCCTAATAGCTGATTGTTATGAGAGCTCACAGGAAAAGAATGTCATTAATCGTACAAATTAATGGGAAGTTACTTGTGCCTGACGGTGTACCATGTGTTTCTCAGCTGTCATGCCAAAAGGCAATGAACTTACCTAATCAACATTTAGAGATGCTCTTGAGTTATAATCATGTGACAGCTCTACAACCTGGAGAGGACAAGTCTCTTCATTTTGGCTGTCATGAGGTATCACTAGTCATATGGCCTCAGCAAATTTGGCTGCCCCAGACACATCATTTTAACTCTCAGAAAAGGAAGTTGATTCAAATGAACAGAAGAACTGTTCTAAATCTGGCCCAGGGCTCTCATGTGGACAATGAGGTTCCCTGTACATTGCATTTTGAGAGTACTGTCAGTTCCAAGCTTGACACGAAACCTGAAGACAGTCCCCATGTTTGTTTGCTATAGTCGCAGTAGGGCCATCTCCACAGTCAACATGCTTTCAGTTGAGGTCAAGGAGAAAGTCACTATGCTTTTGGCAGGCTGTAATCTTCTCTCTGACATGGCCATCTCTGTGTTTCTCATCTGTCTTGGTCAGAGTATGACATGACTGGTCACTGACAGGTAAGAGCCCAGAATTGTTACTGTCAGAGCCTCAGCATTACCCAGCACAAGGTCAGAAGGGGTAGAGGAATCTGAGGTGAAAAGAAACAGTGAAGTTTCAGGGGCTTTTTTTTAGTGACATCATGTACAGCTAGGTGAATATTCTCTGGAGCTTTCCATATGAATAAAAGAAGGAGATTTTCCTTAGAGATTCTTGCACTAGTGATAAAAGCTTAACCATGTTGTTGTTTCTCTTGTTCCTGTTTCCCAAATGCATCAGGATGACAATGGGTCTTTCTTCCACAATTTCCTTCTTTCACTTCCTAAGCATCCTTGTTATTTAAATGTATGATGAAGAAGTGGGTGGTTGATAATCTTTGTGCTTATGAAAACATAGGCAAGGAGGCAGCCTGATGAAGCTTGGTGACCAGAAGAGTAGCTCCTGACAGTGGGACAGATAACACTATGACTGAGTTTCTTCTCATGCTGCTTCTCTTAGGAATGTGTAATCTAGTTATTCTGTGGGGTTTTATCACCATACATGCTATCTCTTAGTTGGCTCACAGCTGCTGTCAGATTTTAAGCTCTTCCTGATTGCTTTCTAATTAAGAGAAGGTCTTAAGTCATCATTCCCTACAACCCTCTGAGTAGAAGATTGAAACAAAACCCACCTTCAGCTCCTTGCTGCTAGCCTGCCTCTCTGGAAAAAGAGAAATCTCACTGCCATAAATTCTTTGCTGAGAGGTCACAGAGTTGGCTGCAAAAAAAAACCTGATCAGCCCAGGGCCAATTATGAGGCACCAGGAGGGGGTTAAAGAGCACATACTTGTCTCTTTCATGTCTGAACATGTGATAATTTTTGCTGTCGATGCTAGAGGAAGAATATTCAGCTGCAGCCTGAAGCAATGGGAACAGATCAGGGAGTCAAAGACAGATAGATTACAGGAGCCATTCAGATGAAAGGAGTCTGACCCAGTCCAGTAACAGGAAGGATGTCAGGCAGCACACTGGAGTATGGTACCTGTGTCTGTTCTGTGGAGGGGAGTACAGAAACAGGTTTATGAATCTTGTTTTATAACTGGAACTGTTAATGAAGTAGGAAAAAAGCCTAATTAAAATAATGCAGTAAGTCAAAGAAATTGCTTGGCTGGCCATATGCTGTACAGGTGGGTTTTAACTGATTATCATTCTCTTAAGCAATTTATTGGAAAATTGGATATCAGTTAGCAGCCTTCTGTAGAACTGACATGAAGACTTCATGTCTGGGCCTGGGGACAGTTTGAACTCGCAATCAGATTAACTTACAATAATTTGGACATTGGATGCTGACTGGTTATTACTGGTTATCACTTTAGTTATTTGGAGTTTTTCTCAGACAGGGACTTGTGGCAACTTTATTGGCGTCTCTTTCTTACTCCCTGAAAATGGTCTTCGTTACTGATTTTACTTTTGGCTTTATTGCTGAGCAATTTTCTTTTTGTGCTTAATCCCTAGCTTCTTGGAAGGAACAACAATGACTAAACCTTATTACTTCCCATGTGAAGCCTTCCCAGCACAGGGGACCCTGTCTGCTGGTTTCAGTACTATTCTCAGAACAGCACCACTGGATTCAGATTTCAAAACAGAAAGCATTTGGAGAAGAGGGGGAACTTGTAGAAAAGCACCTCCAGACACAAACTACTCCAATTTTTTTTTTTTTTTTTAATGACCTTCTTTGATTTTAAACTGTTTTAAACTGAGCTATTTAAAATTAACAATTTCTAGACCATTTAGAAGCATATAGTGTGTGCAAAAGAACCCTTCCAGATTAACAAGAAATTTTGAACCTGTTAATAGCCTGTGAAGTCAAGTGACTTGAACAGCTCTTAATTGTAAATTCAGTTTAGACAATCCTGCAGTGCATCATCTAATAAAATAACTTGTAAAATAATTATAATAGATATTTGAGATAATATAAATTAACTAAATTACATTTTTAATGTTGTTTCTGCATTTGCTGAAAGTCATGTTTCTTCATTGTTATTACACAACAGTAAAATTAAACTACTATAGTAGAGTAGAATCTTGACTAAATCTACACCAAAAGTCTCACCCCAACTAAGTGTTAAATGGAAAAATTATCCTGTTATAGTTTTTTGAGTTACAATAATGCAGTTTTCGTCCTTGTAATATTGAATCTGTGGCATGTTCCCACTCCATCTTTTCCCTGATAAAATTCTCAAGACACCACCACCACCAAATTATTTAGGCTTGTTTATTCTCTTTTCTTTGTGTTACATGACTGTTTGGATTGGAATTTAAATTCCAATTAACTGTTTAAGTCCCAGTCTCATTGATATTCCTCTGAATCATTATGCCATGCATATTCAGGAGAATTCAGATGAGATGGTTCTTATGTAAAGAACAAGTGTCAGGATAAGAAGTCATCCCCTATCCCTCACTGAAACCCTTCTTTCAGTGACTGAATTAAATAATAAATAGTCTTTTTTATTTTTTTTGCCCTCAGAAGAATCTCGTGTTGCTCTGATTAAAGCTTGAACTTAGCCAGCTGTGGCTAACACTTCTCACTCAATTTAGTGCCATAGTATTATTTATATTTTCATGGAAAGATCAGTGTTGTTTTCTTCCATTTTTGACTATAATTTTACAGTAATTTAGCTTTATTACTCAGTACTGAACAGTTCAAAGAAAATGTAAACACAGAGATCTCTATAACTGTTTTTAGGAAGAAGGTCTATTTTTATAATTAAGCAAAGAATACCGTAGTTTAATTCAGTAATTGCACAATTTGAAAATGTTCACTAGTGGCTTAATACCATTGCTGTTGCCTTCTTTGCCTTTGTTCCTTTGTTCCAACTTTATAGTTAATGCAAAACCCTAATGAACAGGTGAGAGCTGCTCTGCATTTTTGTAGATAAGATCTTGTGGTAATTGTGTTGGAGCTGAGCAGAGGTAAACTGAAAATTCCTTTGAGACCTACATGGTGAAAAAAAAATCAAGCCAGTGCTTTGAATCATAATTGGTTGCTAAACCTGCACACATAGCTCAAGGTGGAGAGCAGCTCAATAACTTCATTGTGTAGCTGAGTGGCTTTTAATGTAAATATATTTTGTTCACAATTTAATATCCAAATGTCCGTGAAGACTATACATAAATCTACATCAGACGAGCTCGATTCCTAAGGGTTTCTTCCATAAGGCATAGAATGAGAACCCTGAGAGGTGCTGGCCTGCTTCCATTCCCCTTTTGCAAATTGCTAGGGAGAGTCTATTTTAAGTGAATAATATAGTAACTGCAAAGCCAGCAGTTCTCTGGAATCGCCCAAGGAGTTCACAAAGTTACTGATACACCTGGTTCTTCCTACTCCTTCTCATACTCTGCCTTTACAACTGCTGGCAGTGGGAATCTTTCTGTGTAGAGCTCTGAAGTTTCTAGCAGAGGAAAAGGTCTCTGTGGAAGGAATAAAAACCCAGTGGTGGCCAGCGTGCTTTCCTTATATCCTTTTTCTTCTTTGGGACACAAGTCTCCCTGAGGTTCTCCAGACTGAAAATTCTCCTGCCTGTTGTGTTTTGTTTTGTGATGTTATTATAAATAATAGGCACATAAAGAAACTTACTATGACACATTTCATTCTCTCCAGATCTTTCAAGAGACCTTTTTTTGGACATGAAAGTGAAATTAAATAATGAGTTGTTTGCTTTTAAGGTAGTTACAGTTTATGGGTTACCCGACTTCCAAATTAAGTCATACATTGTCAAGTTATGAAAATATTCTGTTGTCATTTTTAAAGTGTACACTATGGGGAGTGTCACAATTTGACCGTATTTAGGCTCTGACCCTGAGTTGCAGGTCCCCAGATGGAAAGCTAATGATGGATTCCTTTCAGTTTTCCATAGATGCTGAAGAAAGCATCTGCATTGGAGTTATCTTCTCAGAAATCAGATTCTTCTACTTTTACCTTTTTTTTTTTTTTTCCCACATTATAAAGTGATGTCTTCTTTTGTCTAAGACTCTATACAGTTTCTGAAAAATAATGGTAAAAATGAGGGTGCTAGACTATCACTAATTGCCCTGCAGAACATTTCTGTAGAAGTTCATGTAAAAATCAGTGTGCTTGCTGTGACATGCTGCTCAGCATTGCAGAGTACGCAGAGATTTTTTGAGGTTATACACGCTACTGTAACATGGTGTTAAATAAATTATGTTCTGCATGACCTGTAGAGTTTTTCCATTTTATTTTAATTTTTATTGCACTTTTTTCCATTTTTTTCTGAAGGTTACAGGGCAGAATCCAGAAAACATGACCATCCCCATAGGATTTAGATAAATCAGTTGTGTAACTCAACGATCTCTCACTGGAGAAAATGGATAATGGCAGTAGACAAATCAATATTGCATTATTCTTGACTAGAGCACCACAGCAATATAGGAATTTTCTTCTGAGAATTTTCTGAGAATACAATTCAGATAAAGTAATGACAGGAATTTGTTTTAAGACGTTAAGGCTGGCTCTACCCCACTTGAGTTTGTCCAGATTTCTTGGAGGTCAGTTCTGCAAGCAAACCTCCTTTATGACTAATCTGGGATGAGAAGTTTGAGAAAAGGTATGCCACTCCAGTTCATTTGTGGTCTTGGTTTTAACATCCGAGCAGACAGAGGCAGACTGATCGATAGCCTCTCTTTTTCAGCTGGCGTTCACATTTGTAGCACTGTGCCGTCTTTCCCTTCTCCTCTGTAGACAGATTTCTTTCACTGTGAGGTAGCATTGGTTCTGCTTGACTGAAGTTTCCTTTTAGTGTACCGAATCTACGAGATGTAAATCAGGCCCCTGTAGTGAAAACCTATAGTTTGTAAACCCTGTATGAGATACAGAGATGTGTACTATATGAGTATATGACACGGACTTTTTGTTTTCTTACTTTTTGCTTTTGTCTACTGTGACTCTAGGGAACAGAGCTGAATTTCAGAGATAAAAAGAACATTTGTGTAAAACTTGTAAAATGTCAACCAGAAAATCTCAGACAGTTGAAAATTAGTTGTTAATTAATTATGAGAATGCTCATTTCTAAACTGAAGGGTTTTCGTAGAAGCCATTTAATACTGTACCTAATGCATGTTGCTTGAGCCAGTATATCACGCTGTACATGCGTAGACGTTTGCTGTTTGCATGAGTCACACAAATTCCTAGTGCCACCAGTCCATTTCCATTTCTGTGTCTAATCACCTACACTTTTTCAGGGGTTACAGTTTGGCTCTTTTTGTGTATTCTGACAAGGCACATACTGTTTGAGCTGCAGACAGCAAGTCGTGAAATAACTAAGACTGTGTGGATGGTGTCTAAACTAACAGTCTCCTGTGGCTCACTTTGCATCTCAGAAGGTGGATCCCAGGGTGACTCTGTCAGACTTTTCACATCTTGCTCTTGATTAAATAACTGGAGGGCCACATTTTAGTCTCAGCATACATACAGTTCCCTATGAGGTGAATGGAACTGCTTGTGTACATAAAAGACTAGGATTGGGTTCTTCTGCATAAAATGTAAAAAGCTATCAAGAAATGGTTGCAACAAAGTTACATGCAGCTACACTTAAGGATACCAGGGTTTGATCTTACTGAAGTCAGCAGGAGCTTTCCAGACAAACATTAGAAGTTAAGTCAGTCTTATTTTGTTAAATTAGCTTCCTTCAAGTGGCCTCATGTTGGTCATTCATTAATGGCAAGACAAAGTGCCTGTCTGCAGTCAGTGAGATGTGTCTCATGGAACTCAAGCAAATGCATGAAGTGACAGATATATTTTCTTCCAAAGAATGAATTTGTATTACAAAATAAGACCTTTAAAGATTGATAAACCCAAAACTTTGAAGTGCAGGAAAGACAAGATGCTCTACAAATGACTAAAAGAGCGTTAATGGTAGAACTGTTCAACACAGCTGTTTCATTGGAAGAGCATCCCTGTGGTCAAAAACTTCCTGTGAGATTTTGTATGAAGTGCACCTCATGTACAGAGCACTTTGAAGTATCTGTTCTATTTAGGATGCTATTATGTAGGTGGTGCATAAAAGTGCTCTTGCTAATAGAGTTGCCCTGAAGATAGTTTTCTGCTGTAAATCTGCCTTCACTAATGAGAACATCTGTAATTACAGAAGAGGCATTTGGCTTCATTAGCAGCCCCAGTCTGCAAGGGATCAGCATAGCACTGACGTCATTACTGTCTCTTCTTATTGGCTTTATTTTTGGAGCCATATACTGGAAGGTAAGAAATACTACATTTAATTGTTTACATAGTGATACTACATTTCTTGGTTATGGCAAGGTGGGAAGTACAGAACCATTCTGCATTTGAAAACAACAGACATCTCTTTTGATCTTCACTGAATTGTGCGACATGCAAATGTAGATCTATGTTGTCAAATTCTAGAATTCCACCACCAAACTGCAAATCCTATTTAAATGGAAATTAAAAACATGGGTTTCTGCCAGTTTCCCAGTTCTCCTATTATATCTTGAAAAGAGGATTCTTTTGCTTCTTCCCCTTGTGCCCCTGCCTACAATACAAAGGCTTTGACAGTAAAATTATACCAGAAGCAGATGTATGTTACAGGAAAAGATTTGGCCTACATTTTGCAAGATGACTTTGAAATTGAAAAACCTGAAGCAAACTGAACCATACAGAAATTGTTTAGGGAGTTGTTAAAGAAAGCTTTAAAATATTTATTTTTAATGCATTTTCTTCCTAGAAAACACATCCCAAATCCACACCAGAAAGTGATGAAACTACACAATGTCATGAATGTCAAGAGCAGAATGAGATAAGGTATGTTGTTTCACTTTATATATGTATATACAAATCTAAGTTTATCTTTGAGAGCTACTTCCTGAAAGTTTCTCTCTAGACCTAAGACAAACAGAAAAAAAAAAAAATAAACACAAGGTCTTGCTTTGGAGGCAAAATATGTGCTTAGGGTGTTTCACTTAAAGGAGTTTTTAGTTTAAAATTAAAAACTGATATGGAGGAGATTTCTGTATACAAAATTTTATTAAGAAGATATTACCTTCAGTTTATTTGTCCTTATTCCCATTGTGAGAAAGGATTACTGAGACCTATAAGTGAAGCAACAAAAAAAGTGATTTTTTTTTATTTGCTGTGTGATGCAAAACTAGGCTGATATTACGTAAATAAATACAAAACAAGGACTTTGTGTCTGTCCTCCTAAATCTTTCTAAATATTTCTTACAATAACTTTTTTAATGTTCTTTCATTTTATTACATTTCCCACTGTGTGTATATAAGCTTCTGTGTTTTCCATGGTTGTTTTAGTGTTCATAAGAAGCTAATGAGACCTCATTGAAATCCTAATAACTTCCTTCCTACAGTCATCCTGAAATGTTTCATGACTCTCTTCATATTTAAACACTGCTTTACCTGATTTTTAAGCAGAAAAAAAATTCTGTGTAACTCAGTCAATCAAATATACCTTAGAAATAACAGTTGAAGATATTCAAAGTTGCTTGGACATGACTAGAGCAAAGAAGTCTGTGAAATTCAGAAAAGTGCTTAGGGATATTTTATGTTAGAATAGTTAATGCTGAAGTGTTGAGAGTATTATTTAACCTCATATTTCAGTGTGTTGGGTCAAATTTTATCTGTGAGGGATTAAGTGAAAGTTCTGATGCAGATGGGCAGAAGGACACATCATGTCCTGTAGGCTTCTCAGTTTGGTTGCAGGAGCTGAAATTCTCAATGTTTAAACTTTCTAGAATAATACATTCTTAAAACAATATTTTTGTGTGTGTACGGTACATAGAATGGAAGACTGTGTGTTCATGAAGTATATTAGTTCCTACAAATAATTCGTCCTGCACTCATCCTCACAGGTGTTAAAGCTTGTGAAATGGAACATGCATCCTCCTTTTAACTTCACAGGAAATATGAAACATTGCTTTATAGAAAGAAAAAAGGGAAGAGGAAACAGTTAAATGCAAGAGATGGCCTTAACAGGAAATTTAAACAGATTACATTCTCCATCAAATGTCTACATAAAGATGTCATATGTTTTTTCTCTCTCCTCCTTGAGAAATTTGTAAAATTAATCTATGACTAGGAAGACCTAATAGCAAACATAAATTCTAATACTTTGAATTCCCTTTTCTAGTAACTTACCAATAAATCCTTCCATTCTACTTCCTTAAAACACTAGCATTGTGGTAATAACATACCTTTTTCTCAGTATGTTGCAGCAAAAAGAAAAGGAACATCTACAAGTGTAGCTGTTGCTTTTTCTTCCTCAACACTGTTACTGATTCGTGTACTGGTAAGTTGTTATGGTTGAGAGCCTTGAAGTTTAATGACTTAATATCTCCTTCCCTTCTGCCCTAACCACCATTGTTGATGCCTGTTTTCAGCCAAGTCAAGTTTGTTTTTTTTTTTTTGTTCAGAGTCTGTTTTGGGAAAAAAAAAATAAAATAAAGCATGTTATCAATAGGCTTTGTTTGTACCTAAGATCTTTTGCAGCTAATGTAATTAATCCTGTATCATTAATTTAGGCATTTATCTTTTAACCTGTATGTTACAAAATTAAATATGCCAGAATTCCAAAATGAAGGACAGCTACTGCTTCTCCCTTATGGCATGAGAGCCAATATGGAGAAGTCTTCTGCTGTTGTCCTGCAACTGTTTTGCAGCAACACGATCTAAAACCCACAATCCTTAAACTATCAAGTGAGTGTAGGGGAACAGGCCAAGTACTACCAAGCTTCTATTAATTGTTGTTTACACAGCAGAGTTTACAGTCTCTGTAGCCTTATCAAAGACATCATTCTTACTTTGGTATGTAAGAGTGAGCAGCAAAGGCAAGTAAGCTTTCTCGGTCCTAGCTGCGCTCTGCAGAATGGTGCACATCTCTGGCAGGGATTCTTAGCACAGGAGTGCTGTATTTAACCCCTGCCATCTCTCTCAAGGGTCTGACAGATTTAGGCAGCACTGAATGCTTCATTTTACATTGTGAGTGGAAAGAGCAACATAAGAGTATAACAGGCAACCCAGGTTTTGTGGCTTATCCTGTAGCAGTCACTCTTGGGTGTATTCCAGAGTGTCCATTATGATCAAGTTAGCTACAACTTGAGAGATTTCCAATCTCCTTAACTGCTTCGTTCTAACATCTGTTTACTGAGGAGGGAAATCATCACTACATTGGACAAGTCATTTGATTTTTCCAGGGACGTAAACTCAGTTTGGTATTGGCATGTGCAGATGAATTTTCCTTCAAAGGGAAGTTTGCTGCCAGAGATTGCCAAAAATGCACAAAGATAACAGTTCTGTAAAACCATGAGAGTTGTTGCATCACCACGGATGACATCAATGAGCTTTTGCAAGTGAGTATGTTCTTGGACCAGGAGAGTGCATCTTTTAATAGTAATTTTCCTTTCAGAATAAAGGAATATCTGGGCAGGTGGTGTTGAATTAACTTCCAAAATTTTACAAAAAACTGTCCATGTTGTATGTCTGTTCAGTAATACAGAGAGGAAAACTAATCAGCAAAATTATCATTTCTGTTTTTCTCTTCAGGCAGGTAACAGTTCCATGTTCGCTTCATAAATGAAGCAGCTTTAAGCACATTCATATTCCTTCTGGAGTGACAGACTGAGTCTGCATCTGTTGTTGCTGCCCATTACTCCATAGACATGATATAGAAATGAGGACAATTTGTGTTTGTTACTGTGAAACCAACACTGAATTGAACAACGACAGGAAGAGTGTGCACTTAGCAGGACGGTATCTTATGTGAATATCTACCTTGTTAGGCATTTGAAGATTTTCAATTGCATTAATATTTGCAGCTGACTCTGGCAAACGAAGTACATCCTGAAAAAATAAAAAAACCCAAACAAACCATTTTTCAAATGCCTTTGACTATGTGTAATCATCGAAACTCATAAATACCTTTGCATCCTTAATTTAAGTTCTGTGTCCTCTACCTTACCTTGGTGTCTTCAGGTAGAGTTCTCTGAACTGACAGACAATGCAGAAATGGATACAGATAACATACTCTTTAATATTGTATATAAAACTCGAAAGCAACATTATACCATGGACCCATGTTCTAGCCTTTTACTTATAAGGAGCTGTGTTTATGCCTGGCAAAGGTCGTGTATACAGCAACCTGTGGTTTCTGTTGGGTGCCAGGTGGCTGACTGACCACTGTAGAAAGCCTCAAGAATTCATCAGTGTTAGTGGTCTCTGTTCCGGACAAGCAAATACTAGAAGAAGACAAAGTGAACAGGAAGTGGCTGTACCTTATGGAGCTTCAAAGCATTAAGAGGAACTGCTGGGTCTGCGGACACTGGTGAAATTTCCAGCCATGCCAAGGGAAGGGAAAGA